>NC_037601.1:18785951-19073109 GCF_003073045.1 Pomacea canaliculata | reverse complement strand
CCAAAGGTACAGTCCATCCAAAAGTTAATAATAAAAAAAAACGGTTGAAGAAGTTTCTATTTCATACAAAAAAAAAATTATGTCAACAATTGTTAAAATTTCCTGTCGCAGCTGAGAAAATCTATTTTCTACTTGTTAATTTAGTATGTTACTATTTGTTAGTTTTCTAAAGTTTGATTAGAATAGAACAATACGTCCAATTGGTCAAAGCTGGCAAGCAACCACCATCTAACTGCCACATTCAAACGTCGCCAGTCGAGGCTAGCAACAACACGCGCAGCGCCCAATTAACGTACAGCCAGGAGAACCGTTAGCAGTCCTACCCTTATGTCAAGGCCCCTATGCAAAGAAACACGTTAGCCAATCGAGCGTAGAGCCTTCGTCCGAAAGCTATACACGATAGTCTCCATAACTGGTATCAGGGCAAACCGCATAGAGCCACTAGCTTTTCGGCGCGGAAGCAGATTACTATAAATAGCATTCCGGGTATGCCCGAATTCTGCGCTACTGCGCCATGTATTTTCTTAAAAGTACCGTTTACATTTTCCTGACGAGTCCTTTGCAAAAAACGGGAAACAAACATATGCACATGGAAATTTAAATTTGTTGAGGAGTATCCATGGAAGACAAAATCTTTCATCTGCTTCTCCAACAACAGACGATACCAAAAAAAAAAAAAAAAAAAAACCACCAAACAAACAATACAACAAAAAGAAATTTGAAAAAAAATCGCCCAAGGTGTTGCAAGCACGTGCGTTCTGTACCAGAATAAAATAAATGATCTACAAAATAAAAACCAAAAAAAAAAAAAAAAAAAAAAAAAAGCGAGGCAAATAAAACGTGGAAAGGAATGCCACCACCTGATATGAAAGAGGCTGTTCTGGAATCCTGCAATAACACTACCCTGATCATTGTATTGGAGTAAGTGAACATTACTGGCTAAAAAAAGTATATAAACATAAATGACAGAAAATTACTTATTTTTTTAATTTTTTATAAATTATAATAGAAAATGTGATTATGTTTGCAAAATCAGCTGATTGTAGGGAAGGGAGCAAGTGAAACATATTGTATGCCGTGGATGTTTAAATCACCTTGATTGTTACAATATTACACGCTTACATTCTTGGATAACTGGACACACACACAGTTGAAATGTTGTTTAATCTTGCCTCAAGCAACCATTATTTACTTTCTTTTATTGTTTATAATCAGCTATAGCTTGTTGTAAATGAAGGTACAAAGTTTTAAACATGTTTTTATTTCCAGTGAATGCTCCAATTCACAGGGCGTAAGCAGCTGAATAATTCAGTTTACGTGCTCTATTGTAACTTTGCTCACAGAATCTGTTGTTCTTAAGTTTTGTGCAACAGTTGCCCATCTCAAACAAGTAATACACAATGTCTTAAATTACATTGTGAATTATTTTACTCTCAAAACAGTCACAATCACACATTTTAAACCAAAGCAATAAAAGTGAATAATTGAATTCCACACACAATATTATCCAACTTTAAAATATATTTTCTGTCCATTTTTGCAGTATGATATTCTAGACATTTTACACCTAAAATCAGTTAAAAGGGTATCGCCAAGCGACAACCCCACTTTTATAATAACTTTAACCATGCTTACAGTTCAAAAGAAAGAAAGGAACAGAATACGCACAGGTAGAATCACACCGAAGGAACAAACAAGACAGTCGGGTACAAAGAAAAACTCACTTTCCGGTCGAGTCAGAAAAACTAGTTCATTCTAACTGCTGGATTATCTACTTTTATATGTATACTGTTTGACACATTCACAATTGTCTAAGTTCAGCCAACAAAAGCCCCCCATAACAAAAGATGTCTCTTCCTTTTATCAAGCAATAAAGATTGCAGTATCCAGTGAGACCGTTGTTGCAGTCTGTTTCAGCTTTCTTAAAACTTTTAGCACGTCTGCCTCACTAATTACTTTTTCATTACTTTGTGCATTCGTAACCTTTGGCGTAGCTACATTTTGTGTTTCTTTGAAAACCCGTTTGCAGCTTCGCAAAAACTGCATTACTCCTGCTCTTTCCTCATTGCCTTGCCAGTCCAAACAGTTGCTCGGTGAACTAATCATAACAATAGAGCAGAAAAAAATATAACAACTGTTATTATAATCCATGTTTACAGCAGTAAACTAACAAAGTATATAATTAGCCTCACAGCATTCTCATATTCTAATGAGATATCAGACCTTCACCACTGCAAATACCATAATAAAATACACACTGAATTATTTTAGCTGAGAAACGAAACTTATTTTTTGACAAAACAAAAATCGTCACATGCAAAGTAAAAATGTTTTATTTTAAATTATCTGTCCCACATCCTTTCAGAAGATACATGAAAGGACTAGAAAATCCAAATCATCCTATCCTTACTGCGTCACTCTTATTTACGAACGAACACAATCTCTAAAAATAATTTTTTGCTACTTATTATTATTCAATATTATTTTAATTGTAATTTACTGATATTGTTCCTAGCGATAACGTCTGCTGAAGTTAAGGGAGAACCAATTATTTCCAAGGAAGACAACTCGCGAAGGCTCTCGTTCTGTTCTAGCGTGGTATATGGAAATGAGGAGTTTGGAGTCGCAGTTCTGGACCATATGTTAAACTTACTATGATGCTTCAACACTCTCGCCTCTGTCTGTCTCATTCCGTTCTGGCTGACGGATTCTCTCTTCTGAAGAGAGCTGAAGATTGGGTATTGTGACGGTTTTTTGAGAGCCATTTGCCATTGTATTAATTTTTTATATAAGACTATAATCATATTTATAATACAGTTCATCCTCATTTCCTGCATATACAACTCGCAAAATTCATTTTATGAAGAAAAATCACCTTCATCAGTATGTAAATACAAGATTTTAAGAATTCCTTACTGAAGAACACTTAACTGATGATGGACATGATACAAAATCTATTTAAGATTGAATATTATCAATTATTTTTCTGGTTCATTAAACATATTCTATGCATATTGCAATTACTATGACATCTAGAAAATATCGAAATACAGAGTGAGAACCCGTTGATAAACTTTAGTGAGCAATATATAGCAACAGGCACTTCAACTCTTCTCGGTGTGCGCCATCTGTGAACATCGTCACCCTTTCCTCTGAATCAAAACAACTCTTTTTACTATCCCCATTCCACAAGGAGAAGAACTCAGTTTCGGAAACATCGCTTGAATGAATGGAGTTTGGCACCAAAGAACTGGAGGCATCATGTGCCAGGTCATTGCTTCATTCAATTCTTACAAAATCCTCTTCCGGAAAGTGTATCATTCAAAGGAAACAAGAGTTTATCACCATTTGTATTGAACTTTGCATCTGAACGTTTCCTGTCAGCAATTCGAACTTTGCATGAAACAAACTTTAAAAACGAATCCTTTAGCCGTTGCAATAAACTAAGCATTTTTGGACACCTGTACAATAGACCGCGTGAGCAGATCCCATGTTTCCTTACTTCAATCCGCGATGGATAATTCTCTTTTTTTTTTAATTTATTTATTATTATATTTATTTTTTTGTTCTTCTACAGTGCCGAGTGTTTGCCATCTGTAAAATCAGTGTTACTTCTCTCTAATATATCACTAAGCCTTATATAGTTAATCTACGTGTTCCGCGCTTGGAATAATCCTTCCTCATTAGCACAAGGTCTTGGCTTCTGGGTGCTCAATTTGTGTTCATCCTAGTTATAAATTAAATTCTATGTGTTAATGAGTTTCTAACACAACGCTCTCTGTTTATTATCACTATCTTTTCCATGATAATATATTAGTCTTACACTGCCTGTCTTCGAAACATTGTCTGTCTTGTCCTCTCTCCAGCCTTCACTGACCAATGGCCAGGCAACTTCACTCCATCTGACTGAGCGTTCTTCGAAAGAAATACTGACACAACAAGGAGCTGATTTACTATCGCAATATCAATTTAACCTTGATGACTAGAATTGCATGATTGATGCAGGGCAAGATTCTTCATTTACCTTACCTCCCTAAAATGAAACACAAACTGAAAAATAAACAAACAAGATAGCAAAAAAAAAAAAAAAAAAAAAGGAAAAAAGCAGAAATATAAAATGAACGTTTTTAGACGATAATGATGTTGTCCACACATGACAGAACAGTTCTCCCAGACAGATCTGATGTTTTACCTGACCAGCCTCATTGTCAACAACCTTTCTCATCCGGCTCGCAGACCTTATTCTATGGATTACAGCTGTGAAACAATCATTTATTTATTAGCTCACATCACACTGAGATTGGTTACCAAGCATGTAAGCCATCATTTTTACTTATTTAGACATTACTGAATACAATGAGTCCACGCAACCTTTGGAGAAGAAAACTATTTGATTAATAACCAGCCTATATATTAGTTATTTCATGAAATAGCTTCTGTGCTCAGTAACTGAACACATAGCAGACACATATCTTCATATCCTACTACTAATCCTCAAATGTTCTTAAGTCATCTGTGATGTCCAACTCCCGCCTGCTGTGTGACATTTATTTGTGCAATATGAACAGAATTCTCCATCGACAAGTTCATTCCAGTGAACCCCATGTAAATAGCGCTCGTATTTTTAACATGACACCCTTAAAATATGGCATCTACATTTCACGCAACATATAATGTATCAGCTAATGTTTTACTCCATGATTACCAACTGATCCCGTTATTTACGAGACTATTCTGCTGATGCAGGACAGACAACATTCAAGAAATCGAAGACTAAAAACCGTGACATCCGCTAATTTTAAAAAAATGATCGGATACAAATCCCATGCTGGAAAATGTAAATTCTACATGGAAAGAGATTAAGTTATCATTCTGTCGTACCTGGAACGACCTTTAATGCTCACATATTTTATAAACCGCTTTTAAAAAAAGAAGAAGATAAAGGTAAACGGAATAATAAAATACAAATAAATTTGGTGCTTTCTGTTGGTTTCATTCTGCTGTTTGCCTTCTATTCTTCTTTCTCATTCTCTCCCTTTATGAGATTCAGATAATACAATGGAGAAAAACAATTCTAACCACTGACAGCAAGGTTCTCCTCAGTTTCTCCTCACCCATGGTACTGGCAAAGTATCTGTCGAGCGAGAAGACGTAGAGACTATCTCAAATGTTTAGTGAGATGAAAACTGACGCTCCTCCTACCTACCCTCCCCCGGGCGAACCCAATTTTTTTTTTTTTTTTTTTTTTACAGAGAGTAAAGTCGCCTTTAGCACTTCGGCGAAAGATAGTTAAAAGAAAACAATTCACGGCCCCTCATGACGTCACGAAGTAACCTTGTCCACTGCAGGAGGTCGCCAACCGATAATCGCTCTGCAACTTCAGGAGGCTCCCCACACGTGACACCGGTGACAAGCCCTGTTGTTCCCCTGCCTCCCTTCATCTTGCGGTGTGTAGGCCAATAATAAAACACGTAGCACTTCTCGTGCATCATAACCTGCCTGCGGACCGCGCTTGCCAGACCTCTCCTACCACACTCACTAGAACCTATGTGAGGGAAAGGGAAATATCACCATCTCGTTAGAACATTATCAGAAGTTCTTTGTTGTCTGCTCGCTGCTGCTCGGCTGTTTTATGTGTTCGTTCACTAGTACGCGTGGTAAACAACAAAAACAAAAAACCGCCACAAAGCAGAATATCCAAAATTCTCAGCGTCTCATCCTGTGGGAACACCACTGCGATCTGCGTGACACAAAAGGCATGAGACTTTGCTGTCCAGGGTTCACTAGTGCCGTCGGTTCTGATCCTCCACCCTACCCCTCCCCCCCACACTTAAGCGCAGGAGTGGCTCCCTGCTGCAAATGAATTCTGGGACAGTGCGACAGACGACGAACTCCTTACTCCCACAATCGTATGTCTGAAAATACTTGTGTCCTTTGGGTTCTTCAAATGGCTGTAAATTTCTCGAAAAATCAGAGCAGCCTGATGTAAGAAGATTAAGTTTGCAACAGGAAAGATAGTAGTGTCTACGTAACATTATTTAAGTCTAATCATCAATTTTATATACTCGTTGTCACCGTTCCACATGCCTAACATTAACAATCTAAAAGTCCTTTGATGTTTATATTAGTTTATGTAGCGATGGTTATCAAGTGTTTGTCTTAACTTTCAACAACACTGAAAGTGTTTATTTAACAGAACTAGTAGGTCAAAATTCTTATCCTTCGTTCATCTCCTGAATGGAAGATTGATCTTTCAAAATTATGCGGAAAGGATACTCTCAAATTACCAAAACTAGACACCAAATTTTGTACTCATAATTCCTTAAGAAGAACAGAAAAGCAAGAAAAAATGGATGAATCATCAAATACTCCGAATCGCTGGTCTTGGTTAGACTAGGATAACTCCTCAGTCCCGGAAATTGCAGGCAAACCAAGAAAAAATTCCGACGGGGAGGACGATCGTAACGACATACACGCGAAAATGCTATCAAGAACTAGGAACCATATCAAACAGAATCAACTCCTTTCCATCAGCCTCTTCCCTGCCCTGAACATTCGGCTCGGTGTCCGACCATCACACGGTAAATGAGCGATGTAGTAGTACTAAGCACAACACACGCCCATGTCTTCGTGACACGTGATCCATCGTTTGGAAGGAAATCCTTAACTCGTGTTTCAGGATTTCACGATCATTTCGTTTTTTTAAGTTTTGGAAAAAAAAGAGATTCAAAGAACGAGGCACTTGTGTGTATTTATGTATCGTCAAGATCAAATGTCTGTTATTCTTCTGGAACTGTCAAACCCTCTGCTTGTTGTTGTTGTGTTTTGTTGTTGTTTGTTTGTTGTTGTTCGCTCTAGAGGTTGTCTGATTGTGACCAGTTTTAAATAAAAACATATATATGTAGAGGACCCAATCCTCCACAACAGAGAAATGAAAAAAATAAATTTAATCAAAATGAGTGAAGAAAATGACGAAGTAGGTTTTCGTGTGGGGTTTCTCTTGTCGTAGATGGAACACGGATGAAATTTATTTTTTTTATTCTCTACTTTCTTTCTTCCTTTTTTTTTCTGTGTTTCCTTCATCATTCTTTCATGGCTAAGACAGCCCTTAGTAAGGGACTCCACACAAGCGCTGTATGTGTCTGAGCACAGCAGTGGAGCGGAGACAGAGAAGAGCTGTCAGATGAGAACAGCTGTCACAATGACCTGTCTGTCACACAAGGCATGACAGCTACTAATGATGCCGGCTTGCCGGGAGGAACGGGTCAGCAACGACAGTCTGAAGAGGGCAAGGTCAGCAAATGACCTCAACAGCCCGAACCACAGCAACACTTCATGACCAGCCTCATCAGCAGCAGCACCACCACAAGCAAGAAGTGGGCGGGTGGTCTGGGGGAGAGGATGAGGGGGAGAGATTCCTCCCCTTCCGATGTCCGTGGCAGCAGATGTTGTTGTGGTTGACAGTGCAGGCACGTAGGGAACTGGACAGAGACTAACCTAAACTTCGTGTTTGCGGCTCCACAAATTGTGGTCATCCTCCAAGACCTGGACAGTGGTACTTGTCTCCAAGACCCATTCGTCAGACTGTGTGGTATCTTTGTGTTGGTTTTCTACCCTGGTAAGAACTATAGTGATCAGAAATCATTTCACAAATTCTCGACTTCTCTACGAAGAAATCTTTAAGTCCATTTTTTAAAACATTACCTCACTTCTCTTGAAACAGGGGATGATGTCTGTCTGAAGCCATATATTTCTATGAATCTCTATGTACATTGATAATCTTTCAGTACGCATTTAATGGAAACCTTTCAGTGACACGGAATGCTAGATATTATATTATGTGAAATCAATCAAAATATTCACCATAACAAACAAGTGTTGGTTTTGAAGTTCAAACCAGACGACTGGTCTCGAGTTAATCTTTCTTGGCTTCTTTACTGTAGATAAGTCTTCCTCCGAAATCGAACCCCAGCTGTCACTAACCGTTAGACCTTTAAATGGATTGAAACTACGAAACCGTTTCAAGTGGGAAATTAAAAAAAAAATAAGACTAAGAATCCGAGAAAATATATTCAATTAGTTCAAGTATATAGTAAATATGTCGACAGAAAGAACGAGAATTCGATAAAATAACAGAATCACGTCCTTATTGTGTTTTGTAAATATGTAGGATAAACTCAAAATAATATCCCTCGACGATGTACTACAAACTGAATGTTGTCCCATTATACCTCGTACGGTATGCCGAGGCGGATAGCCGTGGAAAAGATCATAATTTGAACTGAACTGGGGGTACATGACCCAGTTCTGAGAGCAGTCGTGCAAAAAAGCTGATGAGGCCAAATGTCCAAGTTGAAGCTGATCTGTCACCTGCTGTGGCCTTTCTTGTCTTCAGACAGGGTTACAGATGGCCCTGAGTCGTACCATTAACCTGTTGTAAATCGACTCTTGGACATTCAATCAGGGCAGGGGCTGTGACAGTTGGGTAGGAGTGGATGTGACCCTGGAACTTGGAGACACCGTCATTATTCGTTTCTCTCCTCCTTCTCTCTGAAGTCAAAAGTAAAGTCTCGCTAACCACCGTTTAAGTCCACTCTTAATGTATAAGCTAAAAGATTTACTTTTATCCATACACACAAACAAAATAAAACAACAAAAATCCACTTCTCTGACGCATATACAATTATGTTTGTCGCAAGTTGATTAAACACATTAGATTCAAAGGATCACGAGAAAAACGAGATGTATAACAGGTGTTACACGTCCGTCCGTGTCGTCTGTCCTCTGTTTCTTGCTCGTCAGTCTCGTGCCCATTCCACACCGTGTTGCATGTTCACTGTGCACTTTCAGAACTCAAAGAAACACCCCGCCGAGCGGCAATTCTCATTTGCAGACGCGAGAAGAGATTCGGTGGCCGCCGCCAAATGTTGCCACTTGTATAACAGACTTGAGAAACTAACAAGGCCGTAGCTGGACTACTTTAAAAAACATAAACTTCCTCCAAACATATGTGTAGATAACAAGTAAAGAACAGTATCTAGCTCCTCTTACTTTATTTTATTTTTTTTTTTAAATGATATCACAGAAATTAATAATCTTGCTGCTTTTCCCGTAAACAAGAAAATAAGTTCAGAAGGAGAGATTGAACCTAGACATTAATGCTGACATGGCCGTTTTTTTTGCCGTGTCACGACATCGACGTGTCCATGTATCGATGATGTTGTTTGAGAGGTAAGAAAGACATGGCAACAACCTTTATGAGGTGAAGTTAGCATCTCATAATCATCATCGCGTAAGGGTGAGTCCATTGCCCACCCCGCACTAAGGGAAACCACGTCCTGAACAGACTGTAGTGAATTCAAACGCCATCTAGAAGAGAAAGAACAGAAATGGTGACGATCTTGTCATCAACTACAGACTGTAATGGTAGCTACTGGGTGTTCACAAATTTTTTTTAGCAGGCTGTATTGGTGACTTTTACCTTCTATGTTTACTATATTTCCAAATAATAAACTGCTGACGTCATAGTCTACAACACCAGACGTTGTTGTTGTTGTGGCGGTGACGGTGACTGCATCGCAGATGTTTGTTCATCCTGAGTGGAATTCTTTCCTTTCTGAACCAAGGATGCTGCTTCCGGTCATGTAACTAAAGCTTAGGTCACACGAGACAAGCCGCTGTCATCGACCATCACCTGGAGACGTTGTCAGCACACAGAAGCAATCATCGAGCAATGAATTAATTAACAAATATAAAGATGCGACATCCGAAGGGATTTTAGTTGTGATAGAAAGGTATCTGAACGGAGCTTTTACCAAAGTTTGATTCCTACCTAGGATGTACAACTGCAGTTGCCCTAAGTTAATTTAAAGACCCTGTGGAGGTCACATGACACCACCGTTTGGGAGGAACCATTCAGACATCTGAACAGTGAACATGCTGTCAACCCTAAACCGTTTGCTGTTCTGAACGACAACTGCTTGCTGCATAATATTTGTTATTACAACGGTCTTGAAAGTTTGACATTCTGCCTGTTAAAAAAACCTTAAAGATGTGATAATGTGCACGGACATCAATGGTCGTAAACAAAATATTGTACCGCCGTACCCGACATTAAGCTTGTGCTGCTTTCTGATTTTTTTTCTTTTCAAATATTTTCCCATTCCTTGTTTTATTAACAAGGCATAGAGTTGTCAGTACATGCTTTTAAATTGTTTTTGTTGTGCTTGTTGCTACTTGGATTTGTTATTCTCTTTCTTCTGAGAGTTTCAAAACAAGATCAGACCGATATGGCCTTTATCAATTTTTATCCGTTAAACTGTTGTATAGCCATCAGCTGTTGTCATGACCGCTATCATTCTATGTGGATGTCACGACACCGCTAGTGTCTCTCGTTTACTCTCTTTCCAGCACTCTAATAAAAAAATGATTTGCCTGTACGAGTCTGGCTAAGAACTAAATAACATGGATTTAATCAAAACACACAGTCACTAACACGATGGCTCTTCTTTCACAATTACAAAAATCCACTGAATTTGCTATGAAAGTTCACTGTCTTGGCAATGACACTTCGACTAACACAACCACCAAACAAAAATATACTCGATCTCTTGCACACTAGTGAGGCACACTGTCTAGGCAATGGCTCTCTCCTCCCAAAACAAGCGTCCACCTCCCTCCGAATCCTTTTCTCTTCTCCCCTTAGTACACTGTCTCGGCAGTGCTTCTCAACTTTCAACCCCCCCCCCCCAAACCACAATACCTCGCTGACTCTTCTCCCTCTCCAATCACACCTCTCTTTCTTTTCTTTTTTTTTTTTTTAAACATCTACAGGACACGCAATCCGGAAACGTCCATCATACACACCCTTTCACCCTCGCACGTGTTCAGTCCTAGTACTTGGTCGAGGTCCCTGACAGTGACGAAGTTAAAATTTGGGATGCGAAGCTAAATTACAAACAAAAATGTTCATGACAGTGTTGCAACTGTTGCCCTCTGGAGCGGTGGAGTGGTGTTGGTCGAGGTGGGTTGATGATGAGGGCAGGAGGTACTCAGACTGCATTTGTTTCTAACTGCAGGCGAGAAGATGAGCAGGGCCAAGCGGCAGCTGATGTGTTTTCTCCTGCTTCTCTCATCACGCTCGTCTACATCACCTACACTCTACGCCTGAGACCGTGACGGTTAGTAGAGTTTATTCTGAATGACTCGATAAGCTCAGCAACAAATGCTATTTCTCCGAACGTGTTTGATTACCCCCCTTTTTCTGCTCTCGAGATACACACCTACAAACATCCTTCATGCACAGGTGAAAGTCAACAACACAGACGTCAGCTTTGTACATGGAAGTGTTTACTTTGTCAAGACCTCAGCCAGTGGAGAGCTAGAGTTATTATAGGCGTATCGGTGAACAAATGACGATCTTGACCTCTGTGCACGCTGATGATTGTAGACACCATCTTGAAAAAAAAACTAGTTCCCTAAGCTTTATTCCGGCATCAGAAAAACATTACACATTTATGGACTTTTAATTGCTAGAACTAACTGACGTTTGTGACCGCAAACAGCTGCTGAGCTTGGCCTTCATTGTTCACAAACATTAACAAAGTGAAGCGGAAATACACGGAGGGCAGACTTCATCAGTGCTATCCTGTCAAAACTCATTTCACGGTCTAACGACTGCCGTGCCTCCCCACCCTCTTGAGACCAGGATGTAAGTGAAATGTTTCATAGCTATCCCATAAACCTATGGAAACAAAACGTATTAATTTAATAATAATAATTTCCTTTATATACCGCTTTTCCAACCACTCAATGTGGGAATTTCCATTAGTCTTGATGACGTCACCTTAGTATAGAATCAAACAGTGCCCGGATGTATAAACACGACCAGCGACAGGGGACTTAGACTCCGAGAGTTTGCGCCGAGCCCTGGAATCACCTTAGCCAGTACATTACATCTTCACAAGAAACCGAGGGCAGCTACTTGTACTCCCAAGATGGATTGGTCCAGAACCAAATCGACTTCAGCCTGCTGCCTAGACACTTCAAATCCACCATCAACAAGGCCGAGACGAGGAATTCTGGGGTTGACATGAGCAGTGACCATGACCTTAGTCTTAACGAGGCTGAAGTGGAAACTGAGAGAGGAAAGGGTTGCCAATAATAGAAAACTTTATGTTGCATTTATTTAGTTCCAGAAACTGAGTATCAGAAATAAACGGTCATAGAAACTGTTTCTCACAATCTCCAGTAGCTCACCACAATGAGTTGCTAATTAGTGCAGCCACCGGAGAAAAAAAAAGTATGGTGGGAGGATGTTGGTGTGTTTGTGAGAAGGTGAATGCGTTTATATGGATGGTAGAGACAAGACAGAGTGGGTGGGTGAGGGTGGGTGAGGGTGGCTAAGTGGCTGTGTTGGTGGGAGGGGGAAGTGAAAGTATGTTGGGTGTGTGCGTGTGTGTGTGACCTTATAACCTTCATTTATGCCTTTGTATAATTATATGAGTGAAAGAATATAGGTGGCTGGGTTTTTTTTTTAAGGATTTTGACATTTTTTGTATTCTGATGTACATAGGCATTTAAAGGAGCTCCACCTTTTTTGTTTGTTATGTTGTCAAGTCACAATATATTGTGGCTGTGTGTGTATATATATATAGAGAGAGAGCCACACTATGTTCTTGCACCATTGCTCTATCCAGTGTGCTTGAAGCAATAAAAGAGATGGCTATGTTTATGCCTCTCAGTCTCTCAACTTTAAAGGCCGTAAAGTTCTTAAAATATTTAGACCAGGGAATCTTAACACGACCGAGCTGTGGTGAGCTTTCTGTGGGTGACGCCGACCACCGTCTCTATTTCCTAGTCAGTGTTCAGCCTTTCACCGACTTTCAGTCCTCTTCTTTATCCCAACCTCCCTTCCATCCTTCCATTCCGTCCTTCCGTTCCGACAGAGACACGCAGCACCTTTCCTTAGTCCGGACTCCCCCAAACCGTTCACCTCTTTGTTGGGGGGCCGGCGGATGAGAGAAGAGTGGTGAAAGTGGAGGCTTATTTTCGCTGTCGACCGTTCTTTCTGCTCCCTGGCTTTGAACTCCATCTTCATGGAGCTGGCGCTGACGGGAGCTCACTCGCCCAGCCTCAGATTTACGGACTATTTCCAGCGGAGCGCGCCCGCAGACCCGTGAAAACAGGCTCTGGGAACTGCTCGTGCCTCGCAGTCACAAATCTTGAGTGCCTCTAATGGGGTGGCAGCCGATTTTGTAAGTATCTGTCTCCATACCTCCCGATTTTTCTTTCAGGGCACGCGAGTTTCCGACCGATCTTTTTTTTTAAACAAGCGACGAGAGAGTTGTGACCGACACAAAATTGTCGGCATCTCGTGACACCAAGATTCTGGCACCCGAGAAAGTTCGAGACCGAAAGAAAATTGTCTGCATCTCGTGACAGTGAAGCTTCTGGCTGATATTCCCTGACAATATTGCGTGCGAGACCTAGATATAGCTTGAAGCTAAGGTGGAGAGAAAAGAACACCTGAGGTTCTCACACAGGACAGAAACAACAGGAGATTCATGTGATGAGAAAGTAGAACTTCCTTCCCCCTCCCCACCAGGCTTTCATTAAAATGTCTTTATAATTTGTTTACTGTCAGAATTTCCCCATTTAATAGCAGAGTGTGGATACGGGACAATACGAGGACAAATTAACTTTTTTTAGTTGAGAATTGCTTTAGAATTTTGGAGAGAGTAAAGTGAACAACTAGTAAAGAATAAAAACACACGACCACACTGAAGGTATTACTGGGGAAAGAAAGAATAAATAGTCCGCTAATAAGGAACCAAAGGAGGTATTACAGAGTCCACTTCCTCGTGTATAACGGATTTTGCATTTGAAATTGATGGTAAACATCACGGACAAAGATGGCTTGAATTATTAAGGTTGACTTTTGGCCGCCCTTTGGGAAAAACTGTAGCCATGACAAATAAAGACTTTAATGCTGCATATTCAAGTTAAAAAAATAGAAAAAGTGTTATTGGGAGAGGAAAGTATAATAATAATTATTGGGAAGTGTCTTTGTAATACTGAAGTACCATATGTATGGACTGTATGACATGATATTACACAGCTTGCCGTGCTCTTGAAGTTCTAGTCAACATTCCACATCCTCAAGTCCATAAAGTAGACATCAAAAGCCACAGTCCATGCTGGACATACACTGGATGCGTAGAACTTAAGGGGTGTAACTATAGATGTCGGCCTAATATACAACCTGTCCTCTGTCCAGGGTCCTTGCGATACGGCGCGCATGGCAGCTCGGGATGTTTCAGCATCTCCCCCAACATCAGCTTCTCCCCACCGACACCTCACCTCGACAGGTCTTACCTTCCACGTCACCAGGGACTCACCTTCATCCAGACCGCCAGGTGAAACCCTTCTGTCTTCTATTATGCATCAGCACCTGCGTTTTCTCGCTTCATTTACTTTCCAATCTCTTTTCTCCATCTTCATTTCCCTGCCTATGTATAACAATGTATATTTCGGAATATTTCTTGGATTTATTGACAGGTAAGTTTAATATATCTAGTTTTTATATACCCATTTGGTTCATGTTTTTTTCTCAAAGCGTTCATTTTCCATGCTGGAGCCAGTTGAAATTGCCAATACAGACAAAAGAAAAATCCATAAGCACGGTGAAGTGGTTGTAAACTGAATTTATGTTGTCCACGAGTTCAAGGTACAGCTTGAGGGCAATGACAATCTGCATGAGAGCTCCAGCCCTCATATTCAAAAGCTTGCGTGTGATATGAGTAGTCCTAGTCGCACTACACTGCGTGCACAAGCTAGATATCAATCATACGCACGTGTAAGCTTCATGTGACACATTCTGGTGTGAGTCGTTAATACTCGCAGTCTGTTCCAGAAAATCGTTTGCAGATTTATAGTCCTGAAAGAAATGAGTTTTCATTGTCGAGGATGTATTCCAATGAACAGACTCAAAGAGACGACCATTGTGCGGTTTTCGGCAACAACCGGGATGAGTCATGAGCTTGGTGAAAACACACGTGCTACTTTTATATGAACTCACGCGCGCACGTGCCACAACATTTGCGGAAACGATGATGGGTGTTGAGCGATTATTTTGACATTATTACTCGATCAACAAATCTTGATGATGAAAGTATTTTCCGTTTTAAAAGTAGAACTGTTATTTTGAAAATTTTGTGTTACAGAATTTAAAACTGTGTAAATAAGTTTTGTTTGTGGAACGTAGAGATTTTAACAAAGCTTTGAGAGGAAATATCTCTCAGTTTAGAAAAAAAAACTAATATGTAACGCCTGTAAGTGAGGATGGACTGGGACTAGACAAGTGCTGGATTTTACAAGCATTAGAGAGGAATAATCGCACCTTACTAATTCTCTAACACTTGCTAGTGCAAGTAACAATAACCATGTAAAGTCCGTCATCGTTGGTGACCTTGTCGAGGTAGAAGTATCGAGACCTTGTAGTCCTCGAGACAAACAACAGCTTTCCACGTGCTGCAGTCTGGTGTTTGTTAGTTTACTCAGTTCTGTGTATGAACCGCTGTCTTTGTTCTCTCTGCGCCATGTGGGACGGCGCCGGAAGGAGAACATGGACCAGTGGTTGCCCTGTGTGGCAAGTCACTGAAGTAGTCCTCGTGATACTGAGCACCAAGCTGATGAGTCCACTGTTAAAGGCAGAGCAGTTACACACAATACATTTCTAACTTCAATCACTTTAGACATTAAGTCTATTTAGATAATCAGTTTTACAGAGCACGGTGTATAACAAAATTTTATGATTAATGTTGAAATAAGATAAAAACTGTTTAACTAGACTTTCGTTCCAGTTGTTCAATTTTGTATTGAGCTTCTAAATGTCATAAAAATGATTTTTTGTAACAGTTTATGAATTTGCTTTTTTATAACATTTTTATAAACAGATTGTGTAACTGGACTCTGATTGTGTCCCGAGACTTGTTTCTTTCATTCCGCCGTTCAGTTTCAGGAAACGAAGTTGATTTTTTTCTGTCCTGCAATGTAAAATTTAAGAATGCCTTTGATAACAGTTACTTTGGATTATCTAATGGAGGGATGTTTCAGAACACAGATATTGGTCTCAACTGAGCATAGTTCGAACCCCAGTTCAGTCCTAAACAAACGTGTAACCATAGTCATTGAGTAATGAGACTTCAGTATTCAACTTTTACATATAGTAGCACGGAATTTAGAAACAAAATGAGACCTGATAAAAAATTATATATAAGTTGGAGTCAAATGAATCTTTTATGAGGTTCACAATTGTCTTATGTTATTTTTAGCACATTTTTTCGAATGCATACGTATGTCTTTATCTCCCCCGTTCGTCCCTTCCACCGTGCTTCGCGCGCGTGTGTGTGTGTGCATCTCTGTGGCAAGAGGGAATTGCACAGTGTGTGTGTGTGTGTGTTCGTGCGTGTGTGTGTGTTCGTGCGTGTGTGTGTGTGTGTTCGTGCGTGTGTGTGTGTGTGTGTGCTGTGTGTGTGTGTGTGTGTGCGGGTGTGTGGTTCGTGCTTGTGTGTCCAATGTAGACTGCTCTCCGCCTTTCAAAAGTCAACGAGCGGCGTGCCCGTTGCACGGTCATGCTGCTATTCTGAAAACGTGTTGGCCATCCATCAAAGTCAGTCTGTCTGTCATGTCACTTCCCAGACAAAGGCCCCGGATATTGTTACATGTCAGCGCCAGTCACCTAGCAGTGTGTTGGCTGGCTGATGCTTCCATTGTTTCCTCCTGTCGTGCAGCATATTCATGACTCCTTCTCTCTCTCTCACACATACAGACAAGTCTATTATTTATGTGACAGTGTAGGAGTGGCGATAGTGCGTGTCCATGTATCGCACTCCTCCTCTCTTTCGTACGTTTCTTTCCATCTTTCTTTACTTTTGTTTCTTCCTTTCTTTATTTATGTTTTGATTTTTTTTTTCTTTTGCTTCTCTCTGTTTTTTTTTCTTTCTATTTGTTTTCTTTAATTTTGTTGTTTGTTTTTTTTCGTTTTTTATTTTTCCTTTGTTATTTTTTGTTTTGCTTGAATTTTGATTGTGGCATAAACGCCATCATCAGTTGGATTATTGCATTATAATGTTTCATACTTTCTTTAAATGACTTTCACTTTTTTTTTTTTTATTCTTGCTTTTTATTATTGAAATTGTCTCTCTGCCGCTCTCTCTCTCTCAGAGAATGTGGTGTGTTTGTGCTTGAGCAAAAAAAAAAAAAAAAAAAAAAACAAAAAAAACACACAAGCTGATAAAAGCATCGTTTGCATTCTGAAAGTTCAACAAACACATTTACTGAGGGATCGCCCCATTAGGTGCTACCAATGACTTCCCAACACCAACATTTTTGCATAATGGAAGCATGGACTGTGGGAATAAATGACGAGCCTGTGTGGATGTGCAAGCGACCTTATTCAGAATACTCCAGGCCGCTAAAAGCAGCTGTATCTTCCTCTGAAATAACCACAAAGACAGCTGAGAGGACAGCTGTTCGAGAACAAGATAATCACGAGAAACAGAAAGCTCAAGATGGAGACAGGTGTCACCTCGGGTGTGGGGATGGCGATGAGAGGGAGGAGGGAGGTACATCCAGCTGCGGGTATGAGGCGAAGTTAGCTGGAGGCAAAAATAGAAAGAGAATTTAGTAGAACTATCACCCATCCCATCACACACACAGATAACATCTCTTGTAGATCGGAAGCTACCAGCAGTCACATAAAACCCGATCTTTTTTTCTTTTTGACATACCCTCTCCATCTTTATCCCATCCAGTAAATCTCTGAAGGTCCTGCCATCATCACCCTCCTGCTCCTCTTCATCGTCGTCTTCCTCATCAGCATTACGATCGTCACTGAGGTAACATCTTTATTGTTCAATTTACATCACAGTTTTTTTGTTTGTTTTGTTTTTTTTTACAGCGCCGAGTGTAAAGCGCATCCTGCTGGTGACCTATGGCCGCAGTGGCTCCACCTTCACCTCCTATGTGCTGAAGGAAGCCCAAGAGGCTTTCTTATTCTTCGAACCCCTGAGGCCGCTTGTCATGCGCAAGACACAAGGGCATGGACATCATCATGTCGTATCAGGCTGTCGGGTAAGACACATCGAGCTCACGACCACCTCCACCTGAACCCAAGTGTAGATGAGGGGAGATAATTCACACACTGTCGATGAAAACGTAACTCCTGAATCAGAACCGAAACGAAAGAAACTGCAGCAAAAAGTTGCATATGATTACAGAATACGTTTTTTTTTTAAATAGAAAAGCCGTTCGTAGGTCACTTTTGCTAGCAAAGCACATTGTTGTGTGTTTCCACCTCCCCACCGAAATATTTCTTTATCTTTATGTATCTGATCGTCACAAAAAATTAAGAGTTCTACGACTCATTTCTGTGTCCACAGCGCCCAGTTCTACGAGCCCCAAGAACTCAACTCCTCCATGCTCAGCGAGTACGAGCGAAGCGCCGTGGGCGTGCTGGACAGCATCCTGGACTGCAACATGACCAGCTTGACCATCGACGACTACCTCAGTCCAGTCATACGACATCACGAGCACACCAAGGACGTCAGTCGCTGTCTGAGAAGCATCCTCAACGACAGCTACCTCAACCTGCCGCACTACCTGCAGTGTCTCATCGACTTCTGGAACCTGTGTAGGAGCAGAACTCTGCGACTCATCAAGGTTAGTGGCTGCCATCGAGCTGCACTTCGAGATTTGTTGTTGTCTCTCCTTGTTAATGGCTGTGCGAATTTTTTTTTATATTTTTTTTTTTTGGCTGTTCTACCTAAGTTTTTGATTTCCGTCAAATGACACGTGACTAAGCGTTGGTCTTGGCAGACAGACAGCAGTCCACCTTTACACATCCATGGTTAAATCCTCTCAAAATATCCGACAGTAACCACAAAACGTAGATCAGTAGGTATGGAGACATCACATACTGCGATATTGTGCTGTACTGTGTCCATTCTATTTTCGTCATTGTTGTTGTAGACGATCCGGATGCCGCTGCGGGCGCTGTTCGAGCTGATGCGGAAGTACCCGGATCTGTACCTGGTCTACCTGGTGCGCGACCCCCGCGCCACCCTCATGTCGCAGCGCCAGAACTTCGGCCACTCGCCCATGCCGCAGAACTTCTGCAACCTCGTGCAGGATGACGTGGCGCACATGCGGCTGCTGCAGCAGCTCTTCCCCTCGCGCGCCATCGCCCGTTGCGGTACGAGGGACATCATCGTGGACCCCTGGAGTGGAGCAAGCGCCTGTACGCCGCCCTGGCCTGACGATGACCCGAGGTCGTCAGCCTCATCCGGCTGTACACCAGGGCCAGCGGCGACGCAGCGCCTACCAGGTGTACCGCAAGGACCCCAAGAACACCGCCAACCGCTGGCGCTCCACCATCGCCTACAGTGCGGTACGACTCATGACTACTTCTGCGCCGAGGCGTACCGCGCGCTGGGCTACGTGCAGGTCCACAACGAGACTCTTCTTCGGAACACGAACGAGTCTCTGACCTGCTCTACGAACACCTTAGAGATGTTGCAGCTACCGGTCGCGGCATAGACCCCACGATTTTTGTTGTTGTTGTTGTTTGCTACTTGTGATCAGCATGGTCAGTCCACTTTTTTTTTTTTTTTTTTTTTGCTTCGGGTGGATGGCTGTGATATTTTAACAGACGATAATTTTAAAAAAATTACCGTTACGACAACTCGGATTGGCTGAAATGTTCGTGAACATCATTCGCAGAGGTGTGTGAAAACATCGGTGCATTTGAGCGGAGAAGCGAATAGATGGATGAATTACACGGGTATGGGACTGTGAGAATTCACGTGCATAATCCTGGTTTATGAGCAGACGATGAAGTAGCACTCGGACAACCTGAAAAACTCTGTGTGCGCTGCTTCATAAGTGGATTTTGTTTCATGTGGGACACGCTGTATCGATGCTACTTGGCACTAAAGATGTGAACAGACTGCAAAACTCCTTTTGTATTTCATAATGGAGAAGCCTGTTGTTACACGTGGAACATGTTTTGTCTGTTTGAAAGAAAGCATTCCATGCACTAGTCTGAACTGCCTGAGTATTCGAAAATCAAGGTGATTGGTTTTGAGTCTCACTTCAGTTTTTTTGTCAAAAAGACTAAATGCTGAAGGTTGTATCAGTCGTCTTCCTACAACAGCCTTGAATTCATATTCTTTTTGCCATTCTAGTATTTATTGTTTTTGTTCTGCTCTGTATTAGCGGTTAGCTGCTGTCTCTCTGAAAGTTTTGTCTCATTTTTGTCAATGATGTCGATCTCGACCTGCGTATTTTCTTTGTTTTCTTTATTTTTATTTTTCTTCCTTCTGTGTTCCTACCTTGACATTCCATTGCTTGATCGGCTACAGAAAGAATCCGATGCCTTCAGAAAGTATAGCAGGCTGGAAACATTTATGTTGCATTAAATGATCAACTGGTGTCTGTGATGTAGAGGGGACCTAGGTTGTAGTCGCTACTGCAATATATTGATCTTCAAGTTTTATTTTGCTTTTAGCCGCTCGACAACATGCATCAATCGACCTTTTTTCTAATTTAGGCATTTTCTAATTCCTATTGTTGCACTCTGAGGCACCGACGCCACCTCGACTAGAGGACCGTCATGTGACAAAGGAAGGAGTTTACCAGCTGCGTCAGCGGGGATCCCTATCCTCGTCTTCCAGTGTCGTTGTCGCCTGTCCTGGTGTAGCTAGGTGTAGGCTGGCTGTAGTAGAGTTTTCTAATCATCGTTTTGTGTGACTTGGCCTAACCGAAGCTTCAGTCCTTGCCTGTTCGTCTGCAAGGCTTTCCCAAGGTGTCGCATGTGACACCACCACAGCTCCAGCGCCTCCTGGGGCTTCATTTCTGTAAATGTCCCTTCGCCATTTTCCCAGGCAGCGACTGGCAAACCCCAAAGCGCACTGTGGTCTGAATTTTGATGAACATTTCCAGTCTTTCTCAAACCCCAAGTAGAAGCCTGCCCCATCTTTGTTTCAGTGATGTTTCAGGTCTGTGTGTAAACAACAGATGGCGGAGAAGCAAAACGCCTGCATAACTGATATGCAAATATTTATATTTATTTTGTTTGGTTTCTTTATTTTTTTAGCATCTTATGGTTTAAACTTTTGTGAAGTGTGACTTTATTTACAAACAAATGAGAAATGTATCCTGTAAAAGCCCATCTCTCATATTGAGAACTGATGAAGCAAGCAAACCTTCCTCAATGCTGTTTGTTTTTGGTTACATGTATATTAAGCAATAAATCAGACATTAATTAATTAAAATGTAATTAAGTGTTGTATAAATGTGATAATGAAACACACACACACATATTTTCAATTCCAAAGGTAGAAAGTCACCGTGACTAGAAGGGTTTAATGGTTGTGTATGACTCATTTGTTTGCTTCATATCCATTTTCTCTTCCTGTCTTCCTCCCTGCCGTTGCTGTGAAAGCTATTTCATGTACCTCGCTGGTCTCCCCGGAACTGTGCATCCGTGATTGTTGGTTAGTATTGCTGTCAGTGTTTCGGGACTATGGAGGGGGCCGAGGGAAAAACTCTGGTGGGGTTGGCTCCATTCTTGCCTGTTGCCACAGAGTTTGGTCATTAGCACTGGCGCTTCTAGCTACACTGTCTTTTTGTCTGGTAAAGAGACAGGACTTAACGGCTTAAACTGTCTCTCTCTTTTTTTTTTTTTGAATATCTCTTGTTGCTTGCTACCGACAGCCAACTCCATCTTTTTTTGGTTAACGGTCATTTAAAGGGAAAGGCAAGTCAAACAGCAGCTTGGGTTTAAATGATAAGATACTGTCTTTCCGAGTCGTTTTGCTTAAAATTCAGGATGCAAAAAATAAATAATAAATAAAATCGTTTACTTACAATCGCGCGTGACAGTGGATACCTTTCTTGTTTAGTGGTAGGGTCAGTTTCGTTTTCTTCGCGAAAGTGTATGGAAGCATGGCGGGCTTCAAAATCCGGCTCGCAGCTGTGTTTCAGATACGATTATAAATAAACATCGTTTGAAACTTTAAATTTCTTTTTCGCGTGCCTTTCCCTTTAAACTCCGACATGATGTACACGTGTCCGCTTTATCACAGCTTCTGCCAGCTTTCCTGTAGCGACGGTCGTCGCTGGTGAGCTTTGCCTGAAAATAGCCAGCCCTTGGCAACGTCTTCTTGCGTAGAGATGGCGCTGTGATCGCCAAGATTTCTTTTTGCCGAGGTGGCGCTGCTTGCACGTCTCCAACGGGACGTCCATTTTTGAGGAGCCGGTCGCACAGCTGCATATCTGGTGTGTGCGGCACGATGAAGATGGTTCTCTCTGAGACAGCTCACCTTTGACCTTCCAGTTGAGCCAGACGTTTGGTGAGACGATAATGGCGGCTTTCATACTGATCCTCCATAGCAAATAATGTGTCTTGCGGGGCACTGCTTTGTAACAATCGTTTTTGAGTGAGTAATTATACGAGCATCCAGGGTGGAAGGAGAGTTTGTAGCAAGATTCTGCATCTCTCTTTCTCTCTTTTCTCTCTCTTCTTTCTCTCCTCTCTCCCTCTCTCACTCACACACAGCAGTACTGATGATGATCAATAATAGCGGCCAGTGAGAAATGACACCAGAACCTTCCATCTGAATGTCTTCTGGCGTGAAGTTAGTTATCGCCCCTATTTCATGAAGCCCCGTGCGTTATCTTAAACTCTCCATTTCCGTGATTACTTCAGCGATGTCAGGCCACAAGATGGCAGTTATTGATCGAACGATGCCTCGGCCACCTTCTCGGCATTTCTTAGCCATTCGCGTGCTGCCAGAGCGCTGGGCATCATGGGATTTCCTCACGTGACCGTCAACATTTTTTACAAGAGCGTCTTGGCGATGTGAGGATGCATTACGGAAGTGAAAGGCATTCGATCCCTGAGAATAAAGACTGCTAAAGCCAAAGATTCACCTGCAATAATTGCTTCTGCTTGATAACGAGACCAATACAAGGGTGGGAGGAAGTAAATAGCGAAAACAAATGTCTGTGTGATTGAGGAGGATGAGAAGAGAAGAGAATAAGAACCCTGAAGTGGATTCGCTGATTGCTCCTCGATAAGGATCCAAGCACTCCGTGAAGAGAGATACGAAAGGTCTGTCCATTGAACAGGTAAAATGATCTAGTTTGTGAACTTTACACGTGTTTGTTTAAAAAAAGTTCTAAAAAATAAAATGTAAATAACAATCATCGTGTGAAGAGATGTGCTAAAGGTCAGACACTGGAACACGGAAAGGGATTAATTGAATTTGTTCCAGTTTGTGAGTTCTCGATGGTCGATTTGGCAAACAACCCCAGTTGTTAATTGTCCGGCGATTTGCTCATTTGATGATGAGGACTGAGACCTGGCAGGTGTCTTTGCCATGTGGCGGGTAGCTTGGTGAAGTATTCTGTATTGTTAGGAGATGCTATGAAATCGCTGAGCAGTCTGGACAAAAGTTTAGGGTGAACTACATTCTTGAAATCACTTTTGGACACTCAAAGCCAAGTGCATGTGATGTCTGTATTTTTCTCTAATGTCCAAGTGCATTGAACTCCTGTAGTCTTTACCGGAGTCAAGATGTCAAGCGCTCGCCGGGTGCAAACCTTGTTTTCTAACGATTAGACAAAGCTCAGTGCTGGATAGCATTTCCTCAGCTCTGGATGAATATCCCTCTTTCGTTCTTTCAACACACGCCTGCAAATATCACCTTGCGCACACTGAGATCAAAATCGTGACGTCACGTTTGTCCACAGATGAAACTAAATACCATATGATCCCAGCTTCCCATTGGCTGAGGCCTTCACAGCATAAACGTGTCCATGTACAATCCTTATGTTTCAGTTGTTGATCTTTGTGTGCATGGTGATATGTGCGTGTATCTCGAGAAAGGAAAAAGAATAGAGGGTTGGGTGAGTGTATCACCCATACTTAGTATCTTAAACTGTGCTATACTTAATCAATCATAAGAAAAAAATATGCATCCCACTAGGCCTTGAACACCTTCCCGCAAATGAGAAGACATTAGCTTCAGTTAGTGCAGTGGTCACCTGCTTGAAACGGTGGTTTAAAAAAATCCATTGCCTTCCCTTCAGCAGCTGTTCTGATGTATCGGGGGGGGGGGAAGGCAGTGATGTTCTACCCCGAGCCAGCAAGTAAGGCTACATCACAGCAAAGCACCCAGCCCTGTAGGCAGATTTCCACATGCAGAGAAGGAACAGCGTGCCCGAGACGAGATCTGAACCCTGGACATCCAATCCTCACTTTCGATGAAAGGCTAGCCGTCGCACCACCGGGCCACCCGCTGGCTTATCAAGGACGATACAGATGGCGGAAAGCGGGAGGCAGAGATATGCGATCTTTCGCTTCCATCGCTTGAATAAGAATTGGTTTAGCTCATGCTGCGATGAGAATTCTAGTTGTTATTATTTAATTCTAAAATACTAATTGTGTTGACAGCTATCACAAGCTGTAACGACAAATGCGAAAATCTTTTCGTGTGGGCAGTATTGGCTTGAACTAAAGATAAACGGCAAACGAATCTGCTTGTTTGTTTGTTTGTTTGTTTGTTTGTTTGTTTGTTTGTTTGTTTGTTTGTTTGGTTCGTTTGTTCGTTCGTTCGTTCGTTCGTTAGTTGTCTTTCTTGGATCAAAAAGGTTGCCTTAAATAGACGGGAGCAGTTTTCTTCTAATGATTTAGTAAAGTTCAGTGCATGATACTATTTCCCAGAATCACGATCCGTTCACGAAATACATGCCTGCCTATAAACATCATAAATACACACAGAAAGGGTTAACAACACAATTGTCGTTATTATACATGAATATGTTTACATTAGTTAGTCGAAGCTTCACATGTCAGTGACTAATGCTATCTCACAGCGAGCCTTTTGAAGAGTTGGGACTATGTGTTAGTCACTCGTATCTGTGTACAAACGTGACGTCACGAGTTTGACCTCTGTTCGGGGTGATGTGTGTTGACGTGCGCGTCGAGAACTGGATAAGTAGTATCTTGCACTGAACTTTACCTAATCATTAAAGGAAAATGACCCAACCCCACTGGGATACTCGTCTGCTGCCAAGCCAGAGAGAGAGAGAACTGGAAAATGGCGATGGTGACGTGCACGGGCAGGGTTGGGCGGAATGTCACTCCAGTAGACCTTTCGGTGCTCTGCGGGTCAGAGGTGGTGAAAATCACTGGCTTTAATATTCATGGTCCGTGAGCGTATTCAAATGGCATCAGTTAATCTTGAAATAGTTGTTGCCAGCCCCAAGCAGGAGAAATCCGTTCTGCCTGCCAGTGGAGTGTGACGACGAACTCTCCTCTGTTACAGCGCCGCCTGTAATAAGCAGTTCCTCCCCCGTACTTTCCCCCATATTTCCCCCCGTCTGGCTGGCGTGGGCGGGGGGATGGGGTGGACACGTCCCTACACCTCGTCGCTCAATCTCCATACCGACATTGCTATTCATGCCATGATTAGCATGGTGCCAGGAAAGGACGAGAGCAGAAGACAGAGAGGAAGTGGCCTTGTGATCTCGGAATTACTGGCATGTAGAGTGTATAATAAGGCTACTGCAGCCTGCTGGTCGTGGGCAGGGATAACACACACATCTAACTTCTTCGTCTGTTCTTCTCGCTTTCACTCTTCTACTCCATTTGTTTTTTCTTCACGTCTTCTCTCTCTCTCACACACACATTTTGTTCTTATATTCCTCTTATATTCCCCCCTCGCACACTCGATAATTTAATTTGTTACTTTCCCAGACTTCCCTTTGAAGCACGCGTGGAAACTACAAAATATAGAAATCCTCCAAAACGGGTGGCTAGTGGGTTGAATACCCTGCAGAATGTTGCTTTCGGGGTATTTGAATGAAGTAATGGTGAGTTCTTTTTGTTTATTTTGACTTGGGTAATCTTTGGTCTCTTTGTATTTTCATAGAAAAAAAAAAGTAAAATTTTTCTCGAGAAACTGCAAAAGTATAAATTCTCCGAGCACAATTTTTATCGAACAACCTTAAACTGATAAACTTTTGTCTACTTACAAGAGCAGTCTCTGCTTGTTTTCTTCCTTCTTTCGCTTTCAGACATGTATTTTAAAAAGTTAAGCTGGTGAAATGCAGTCCACAATTTAAGCCAAAGATGTTTAATTTAAAAATTACTTACTTACAAATGCAGAAAACGTGCATAAGTGGATTCGTGTATGAGTGTTAAAATATTTCCTGCTGAGGGAGACAGTGGTCCAAATTTCAAAGAAATATATATTACAAATGTGTAACCATATAAGGACATAAGTACATATCAGAACACATTTCAACACACTCGTTAGTAACAAAGGAGTGTTCAGAAATGAAGAACATTCGTTCATAATCAAGCAAACATAGGGGAAAAGATAAATAGTAACGCTGTTAATGGTTGCTCTAACATTTATTTTCTACCTGATCATAGAATGTTTATTCAAAGGACAGTTTGAACTGAAAACAGTTTCAAAAACTCTGCCACGAGCTTTTCTTTCTGTGAATGTTCATGTTGGCCAGCCCTCGTTAACGTTAATTATCTGCGTGCACTTAATTAGTCTGTGTAAACAAGAGAACAAATATCACTCGTCAACATGCGCCCACGATCAAGAATTTTTTGTTAATGTGTTCTTTCGGTCATTGTTGACCATTAGACCGTTATTTGCTAGTTTTGTTTGCTAGTACTCCGTCACTGCTAGTACATCTTTCATGGATGGATATAATGGTAAATACTTCATCTTTGCTTGAACTCTGGGAATGTCGCATGTGACTCAATTATAGTACGTGGATTAGATTATTTAATCACGTAGAGTATTTATCAGTTTTGTTTCATTCTCTCTCTCTCTCTCTCTCTCTCTCTCTCTCTCTCTCTCTCTCTCTCTCACGCGCTGGCACGTGCACGCACGCATACACACAAAACATTTCTAATCAAATTAATAATATTTCTATATTAAAACCAAAGCCCTTGAAGGTACATAGCAATTCCGATATCAGATTTCAAATGGCTTCATTTCCAGGCACAACTGTGCTTTCTTTTTAAATTTTTTAAAATTTTGAGACTGATGTTTTGCATGTCCTGGATTGTATTTTATTCTCTTCACTATGCATGATGTACTTCTCAGCCTCGCTGTTGTTATGTTTTTTAATATTCATTCAAGTTCTGTGTGAGAAAATTGGATGATCTGCTCTTTGTCTGTTATATCAACTTCTTCATACCCATGAAGTTTGGGAGCGAATAAAGCCAGTGTCAACGAGGGATTGTATGAGCTGTGCTCACCTGATGGCTGAGGTCAGGTGACCTGTTAAAAAAAAAACCTTCGTTTCTTTCTTCCGTCTCACGCACTCTCTGAACGAAATGAATTCGTACATGCAATTATTTAGAAGCAATTTAATAGAAACATGACACTTTAGACCCAATCAGACTTCGTTTGAAGAAAAAATTATATTTATCCAAGATCTTAGCCGTCTCATTGTCGTCTTGTCTCCTTGGAAACCACGTACACAGAAAGCTCGAGGAAACATGGTTTGTTCAGAACATTTCCTGCAATCATCTAGTCATCGATTAGAAAAATTCTCATGTAATCGCAACACTCTGTATTTGCACCACCATGTAATAATGAGAAAACAGATCAATGCATGTAAAATATGCGTGTGTCTTTTTTTTCTCTGTCTGTCTCTCTCTCCTTCAGGCTCTTCTTTCTTCCCTTTAAGCTGATGCAATTACAAGCAATTCCAACATATTTATGTGCAATTTATTTCCGCAATTTTCTCTAAAATGTTTACAAACTCAGCATGCGTGTTTTTTTCCAGACTTTTTCCCATCTTCCCATAGCTCTTGTTTACTACTGGTGTCTTTAACATCTGCAGAGTTGTATAAGAGGTTGCAACTACATACTTCAAAATTCTATTAAAATACTTTTAAAGAAGGAAGGAGAAAATGGACGGACGGACGGACGGACGGACGGGCAGATGGTCAGATGTATTATTTAAAACAGCATCGGTTATCATAGAAGATCTCAGTGTAATATTACTGTGCATAACAGGAGGGCATAATGACAATCATAAATATTCTCGAAAAGTTGAAACAGGTACACCTGACATATTTACTTTTCACAGAAGAAAGACGCACAGAAGTTCAAATAATTTATTTTTATATTTGTCTGTATTTTGTTTATGATGCACTTTTTGTTTATTTTCCTTTACTACACTTAAATCAAAATCTTTCTCGTAAGTGTGTGTGAGTGTAAAGTATATATTATTAACACTTTCAGGACATCACATGCAAGTGAACTGCTGCTATAATTTCCCAATGGTAAAAGTTAAGTTCCAAACTAAGAAATACGAGCTGTTAACAGAAGCAATCAGCAATAAATACAACAGACATACTACCAACATGGCTAACAGTGTGACCACAATTACTGCTCCCCTAACTTGTGCACGGCCATTGATAACACCAAGGTAAAGCTCAAGCTCACCAAATGTGACCACAGGAGAGTAGTGATAGAGAGAGAGCTGTTAGTGAGTGAGGTGTGAGGGTGAGGTGTGAGAGTGAGAGCCGGTTGGGTGTGAGAATGGGGTGTGACACTGAGGTGCTAGGTCTGTAACACCTCGTTCCTCTCAGGTCCAGCTTCCTCTGTGAGAGTCAGACACTTACTCTACAAGTGTAAGTCAAGGGGAGG
This sequence comes from Pomacea canaliculata, assembly GCF_003073045.1. Lineage (NCBI taxonomy): Eukaryota > Metazoa > Mollusca > Gastropoda > Architaenioglossa > Ampullariidae > Pomacea > Pomacea canaliculata. The sequence continues at coordinate 19,044,355 of NC_037601.1, read as the reverse complement.
TACACTACTTAACAAACATAGCGAATCCGTTGGTGTGTGCGCGCCTTTCTGTACAGAGGCTGTCCGCTCTCCTAAACTACCAAAAGAAAAATAAAGACGAAGTCTGTAATGAGAACAAGAACTAAGGAAACGAAAAATAATATCTTATCGCGATTTAGACGCAGAAGGTTTCCATCACACTGGGCATTGGGACAGACTCTGTACCCTGAAGAATCCTCCTTGAGGAGCCTGGTGTTGTGGTGGTCCTGTAAACATGTGCTGTTGACAGTAGAAACAGGATGTTCGGAAGGACTGGGGGAGACTGCGGATCTCTTCCTGACAGTTTGAACCGTGTTTCTTCTGGTGAAGTAGGGGCCTTCGCTCTCTCCGAGTGGTCTTGAAAGCATGCCATCTTCTTTTTCGTTGTGTTGGTTTGGTAAGTACAAGACGAGTGCGTTTATAATCAAGGCTAGGAATCCAAACATTATCTGTATCGCTGTGTACAACACTGAAATAAAAATATTAAAAAAAACAAGTATAACAATATACACAGTGTATGTCCAGTCTGGAGAAAATTTTCTGAAATAAAATAAAAGTTTTGAAATAAAACTATCTTCACTAATCGGTCTGCTGTGTATTTCGCCTTCCCCCTTATTTTCGACCTGCTCCACGCTCACTGACCCGGAGGCGCCATGTAGCCTTGGTAATATGTGTATATGTGTGTTTTATTTATTTGTTATCGTGCCATGCGCAGTAACGTCTCACTCACCTAGGAGAGAAATGGTGTCACCCGAGGTGGGCATAGAACCGCTGAGGGAGACGAGGAACACCTGATTGGTGAGCACCAGACTCACGGCCAGGGTCAGCTTCTCGCCACCGCTTTCCGGAACGAGGAAGGCCAGCGGCGTTAAGAGCGAGAACGACAACAGCGGCAGCACCGTGCTCAGCACGTGGAACGTGACACGGCGCTTCAACGTCAACGTGAAGTTCCCACCTTGTGTCCAGTCTGGAAAAAAGCCAACATTCCAATCGCATCTTTTTTGGTTTTGTTGGTTTTGTTGGTTTTGTTGGTTTTGTTTGTTTTGTTTTGTTTGTTTGTTTGTTTGTTTTTGTTTTGTTTTGTTTTTCTCAAAACGAGACTGTCTACTAATTACAGTGACTGAGTGCGCAGCTACTTCACTTTTAAACAACAACAGCAACAACTATGACGGCTCTGTGTTGCTATCTCCCTCCCCCTCTTTTTCTCTTTTTTCTTTCGAAAACGAGGGAAGTAAATGTATATTATGTACCTCTGTGTTTCTGTGTGCTCGTGCAGTATGATAAAGGTCGCCCCACGACCATTTTCAGGTTAATAGAGAGTGAGGTGTTAGAAACCTCACTTCTCTCGGGGTTAGGTTTACTTGAGGGCGTTGCCAATCTCTTCTGCTCGCTGCCTTACCTTCCCCAACCCTCCTTGGAGACAAGTACCCATTCCCACCGGTTGGGTCGACTGGGGAAAAAGACCTGCGCTGCACGGGTATCGAACCAGTGCGCTTCTCAGTTCAAACATCAATGCTCTGACCACTTGGCAATTACAGTAAAGAAACATGTAAAATGGGATCGTCGACCCTTTAACCAAGGCTGCAACATGATATTGCTATCAATCATACAGGTAGTTACACAGAACGCCAGTTACGTCTGCAATGATTCAGGTCGAAAACTAAACTTACAATCGTTGTAGGATGTTGTTTCATCATAAGGGTCGGCCCTTTCTGATGCTATGTAGTACTCCTGGTTGACCGTGGACCAGTTGGTGTAAAATGTCTCTGTCACAACTTGAATGTGGTCTGATGTCATCATCCAAGTAGTGAAGATTAGTGAACAAGTCTGGGTGTCGAATGGGTACCTTCAGAGAGCAATGCATTCCCCACAAGCACACAAAGAAGCAGGCACACAAACACGTGTACAAAAAAAAGAACATTTTTTATACTGATTTCTGCAGTAGACAGCTACCTGGCTCCTCTGCTTTCATGTTTCTCGCTGTCTCTCGCTCTTTTATGCAATAATTAACATACATTGAATGATACAGATAGGTACACACATCTTGCAAGGTATTCTCACCTCCTTCGCTCCATGGAAAACACACACGCAAGATATGACGATGGTTCTCACAGAAATGATTATATATTTTATTTATATATATATAAACATTATTTTAACCTTTCGCCTGCAGACTGCACTAACCTATAAACATCCACCATACAATCAGTATTTGCGTTGAACCCAGGCAGCCACTGAACTGTTCCATCATTGCTGACAACAACCAGTGCATTGTCATCCCGCAGTGGCTTCATGCTGTTAACACTGATTAAAAATAACATTCACGCAATGTAGCCTTCATTTTGAAAGCCTGGTTCTGAAATTTAATCTTAATGGAAGAAAAATTGGATGATGTTTTTACAGTTATGCGTCTTACTTGTCTCGGATATACACACACACATCTCTCTCTCCCTCACAGATTTCACTTATTTCACCTCGTTTCTAAAGCTATATCAGACAATTCTCAAAACATTTTGCCAATGGTTTATTAGGGATGCAATGGGTAGCCATGAACTACTTTCAATTCTCACTAGAACATACTCATCAACTAACATTTCACTCATTCATTAACTAGCATGTGACATACTCATTGTAAAGGACCAGGTCTGGAAGCCACACATCAGCCTGTGGAAGATAGACACTGCTGATATTGCCAAACTGATCTGGATTCCACTGGAGATACTCGTCTGACCAGACCTGCAACGATATTATCTGGTACTTTACTTTACCAGTAGTTTTCAAAAAACAATCCGCCTTACTCATATTTCTTCATCCCCCTTTCATTTTCTTCTTTTAGAAATTTTTCCCTCATCCTTTGTCCGTACATCCGTGCTTTCGTGCTACTTTTTCTTCTTCTTAGGCATAAAAATAATCGTCTAACAAGATACCTTCAAGCTCAAATGTTTGTTAGCTCTGAACAGGAACAACCCTTGCGACATTAACTGTAAAACTGAAGATCAGATACGTAATTAAGTTCAATAAAGCATGTGAAAGAAAAAAAATCACTTTACAGAAAATTACTTACCAGTTCTAGACTTCCTGCAGTCGATAAAACTTGCTCCTTTATGTTCTGAAAATAGTATTTCTATTACTGCCACTGATCTGAAACTAATAGACTGCGGCTGGCTCTGTTTGAAGCCAACAAACCGCCATATTGGTATTCGTAAGACAATACTACTTAATTATAGTCTTAATATTTGAAATGCCCTGCCATTGCATTTTCGTGTTTTGTTTTGTTTTGTTTTGTTTTGTTTTGTTTTGTATTAAAGTAAACATGTTTTCTTTGAGCTGCTCGTATTCTTTGCTTTCAAAACTGAAGGGGAAGGTGAATTGTTTAAAATAAAATAAAAGTTTTACGTAAACTTATATTCAAATAACCTTTGAAGAACATTGAGCTTAATTTCTTCTTCGCCTCATGTAAGCATTTAACTTCTGTGATGCATGCATCCTGAGCAGCGGGTACCCACCAGGTACAGGAGGTGACTGAGGAAGGCTGAGAAGTTGATGACCACCACCGTCTGCTCATGGCGTACAGGCCGCACGTGCTTGCTGTAGTTGGTCAGCAGATGTTGGCGGAGGTCCTTCATCATTTGTGAAGCTTCGGCGACCCCTGTTGAACATCGATACTTCTGCTTTCGGAAACTAAATTCTTGACACTATAGCTCGACACTATAACCCTTGTCGCTGCCATAACAATGTACCTAAGTTGTCTTACTATGCTTACAAAACGCTGAGTGTGCACGGGAAATGCATCTCCAGTTATTAAATAAGATATTAAACAGCTTACAGGAGGAACAGAACTAATAAAGAAAAGAATCTAATGGATTAAGGTGTTATATAAAATAACAGAAGAACGAAACAGAAAAAAATAACTTGAAACAAGAAGAATAAATCAAGCTATATATCAGTGCAGTTGAGAAACAGGACAAGAATACAAAATAGAATGAGAATAATAGAATAAAGTATTAAAGAGTGCTGCAAAGGAAAAAGAGACGAATGGATAATGTCTTAAACGGCATAATAGAGGAACAAAACTGAAAAAAATGAAAACACAAGAACGGATTAGGGTATTATCAGAGAAACAGAACAGGAAAAGAAAAGAGAATAATGCATTAAAGTATTAGCGTAATGGAGGAAGAGAAGAGAGCATCAAGTAAAAAGAAAGAATAAAGATCATTTATGATACAGTAAGATATATATAGAGAGAGATATATATATATAAATAAAAGAAAAAGGAACAGATAACGATGGTCATCGCTACTATAAGTCTTTTCAAGAACTAAACCGAATAAAGTACATTACTGAATTAGTACAGATGCTCATATGCCTCGGGTACAACCGTGAGGATGAGTTTATAACAATCCATAAAAGCAAAAGGATAAGCTGTGGTTTGTAAATAAACTGTAGTGTTTTTCTTGTGGGTAGGGAAGAAATTCTTAGAAACTGATGACTTTGCATCTATATAAGATGTCGGATAGTATTTTTAAAATATACAGAAATAAGTGCTTTTACGCCTCCTTAACGCTATAAATCAGCAAAAAGGACTTAACACTACTACACATGGCAAATTTCATCCATTTTTCACAACAGAGACCAACTCAACGCAGCTGATATTAAGGAACATCACAGAAGAAACCCAAAAGTTGTGATCATTACATAGAAGGGAGACTAAATATACATACAACCAGAGCTGCAGGCCCCTGCTGCTGCCAGAAACCACGCAACAAGAAGAGTCATCAGTTCTTTCTGTCACTTAACCTTTCAGTCTGGAGTGAGGTGCATGCATGCGCTCCCGAAGTTCACTTTTCAGCAACTGCTTTTAACTGCACCTTGCTGCTGTCCGTCCGTGCAGCAAATAGACGACCGTCCAGACAGATCGCACTGTAACGCTGCATGCCGGTCACACTGGCTTGACCGACGGACGCTTCGTAATGCAGAATCGAGTTTTTACGGACACGCGAGGACCACCCAGAAAAACGTTAGATGCTGACGTCACAGCAGCCGCATTGGAAGAACGGGACCTGTGACGTCATGATCTCGTCTTCCTTGCGATCTGTGTGTCGCTACTCGGCGATGAGTGCGCCGCCTCAAGACTATATGAGAGGTGAACGACTGTCACCTTGCCTCTGACACACCAGTGCCCTCGTCAGCTTGGGTTGTACGGTCAGTGCAGTTGTTGAGGAAAGTCAGAGTTCTTCCGCCATCATGTGTGATGTTGTCCATCGTTGGAAGACGACAGTTTTTATTCAGATAGGAACACTCGATCCCAGCAGTGCATGCCTGCACAGCGGAAAGCTTTCTACGATTAAGCTACTGTAGCCAAGTGCCAAATTATTTCGAAAATAAAAGAGTCATGATTGCGTTATTTAAAATGTCTAGTTTATCTTTCCTCCCTTGTGACATGACTCACAGAGCAGTTGTGTCATTTTACGTGAATTATCTACACTTGGATTTTCGCATACCGCCTAAGGCTGGGTTCCATCAAGTCCTTATCTTATTCTTTAAGGGTTTATGCCCAAAGGAGATTCAAAGTGCTCATTCAAACTGCTCCAGGTAACGTTCGCAAAGACCTTTCATCAATCAGAAATCAAGTCTATAATCAAAACTTTCATTTAAACGCATCCCAATTCCGCCGTTGGTTTTTTTGTTGTTGTTGTTATTTTTTAAGGAATGTGATTGCAAATTCTTCTGTTTTGTTTTGTGTTGTTGTTGTTGTTTGTTTTTTTGTTTTGTTTTTTTTTTTTTTTTTTGGGTATTTTTTTTTTTTGTTTTTGTTTTTTTTTTGTTTGTTGTTTTTTTTTTGTTTTTTTTTGTTTTGAGATTTTCTTCTGTTGAGTTACGTTGTCTGACAGTTTGGTGCTCCATATTAAACAAACCGACTGTTGTCGCGGTAGAGAGAGAGATGGGGAAGCTAGATGGATGGTTCGGCCTTTGGAGACGTGGGGGCGTTGTGTTCAGATTCTTGAGGAAAGGGCTTAACATGGAGGTAACCGCTATGCATACTTAATCCTTCATCTTTTTTCCAGCCAGGAAATTCGTAGCAGGTTTTTCTAAATACTTGGCCTCGAATGCCTGGATGTGTTTACCTTCCACCAGAGTCCCTATTAAACCTGGACATCCTGATGTCGCTATTGCAATCCTGATTCAGATTTCTTCCAGCTGTTCTCTTTTCATGTCGATCAGCTTTGGTGATGCTGACCATAACATTGCTGTTGTCAGCTCTGCTCTTCACGACTTCATCCCACAAACATCCTGCTCTTTCAGTACGGAATAACATACGAAAATCTCCAAAATAATAAACAAAATCTTCACGTATTCGGAAAAATAATATTGTCGAGTTATTATCGAATAAATGTCGTGGTTCATGACACGCATGTAGGGGCAAAGGAGGAAACGGCTCATTTCACTTTTAGTCGTACAGCAGGGGAGATCAATGTGCTAGAAGTTCTTGCTCCCAGTAAGGTGCATAAACATCGTTCTTCTCTAGGAAAGGTAGCAGTAACAACTGCACTAGCAAGCTTTGTCAGTCTTATATGTTTAAATACTTAATATTTTATAATATGTTTAAAATAATTCTGAAAGCTCTTAGCAAAGCCTTGTGTCAGGCGGATGTCGAACATTTCGCTGCATAAACTTTTCACTAAGAGTGAACTCCCTTGATGCGCATGGTCCCCTTGAGGAAAAGACAGACGGTAACATCTTGGTTTCCACCGCAGTAGACAGGCGATGTTGCTTCATAGTGAAATATATTGACAGTTTAACATCTTCTTTGCACAGGTTAACCACGAAACTCTTATTCTGTATCTTTTTCTCCTTCCTAATGTGTCATATACTTGGACACACAGGGAAAATACACTGGCACGAACGCAGTCCAGTCACTTCAAGTCATAATTTCTTTTATTTTCCAAAAAAAAAAGTTTTTGGTTTTATGAAACATACAGATTTAACATCTGAGTTTTTTATTTATTCGCGATGATTTGATCAGTATTTAGTACGATTAACCAGCAAAAAATATATATATGTAAGCATTCGTATCACACTAATGGAAAAGTTAAAAGAGTGAACATCAATAAGCTGTGAAGTCTATGCTTCATAGAAGCCTGACTTATAGAGCTTGATACATCATTCTTGATTTTCCATGATATAATTATGATGTTAACTCAAGGCTATCAGTATTACTATTAGAACAGTGAAAACTTTGGTTAGAAGGAGAAAAATTTCAGTGATGTAAAAGACTCTTAAGGAGTGTTGCCTTTTGTTATCTGTTCACATGCATGTTCTTTTTTCCAGTATTATCATTATGATTTCCATGAAACTTCCTTGTGTTGTGCATCTCGCCAAACGATGGTCTTTCTCCAGCACAGTCTCAGTGAGGTGGCTAAGCCCATTATCAAGCATTCAGGTGGACATTTTATGATTTAATAACACTTGCATACATTTTGCTTGGAAGAAATTTTTAGGAAGGACTTATTTTGAACTTATATCAAGAAGCAGATATAAAAAAGAGTGCCATCTTTAGGACACAATATTTTAAATTTTTTTGTAGTGTTTGTTTTATGCTATGTATTCTTCTTTTTCACCCCCAGTGGTTATATATGTGTATATATATATCATTTTCTCCTAGACACGTGGAACAAGTCTTTTGAAGCCACAGGCAACAGGTGCATTACAACTATCCCAGTGTCGATATAGGTTGCTATTTGCCCCAAAACCACGCAAGTTTCGACCTCGTCATTCTAAAGATGGAGTTCACTCTGATATGATTCTGATTTATGAGAACAATATGAATCGCCATTACTTCTGGAGTCAGCTGTTTATCAATCTGCTTGGGGTTCCCAGTTGTGTTTTGTGTATCTACAATATTACCACTAAATGGCATCTCCAGGTGTGCTAGTGTTTCCTTATTTCTTTGCTTTTAGCTTAGTGAACTAAAAGAAAAAACAAATATGACCATATATTGCATGATTTTCTATGTGTTAAATGAGATAATTAGTAAAAATGCATGTGCACCCACACACAGTGGATGAAGCTAAGTCAGTCAAGATCCAACATAGATTTATATTATGTTTATTACAAAGTCCATAAAGTAAATTGTTTTCAAAGCACATTTTAGAAACTTACTGAAATAATATTAATAATTCAAAAGAGGTAACTTATCAAATGAAATTAGGACTGTTTAAAAACATTTAATAAAACAGCATTTTGATTTGCTTTCTTTTATTTTGCTGTTCCTTTTTTGATAGAAATCTTAACTTTTTTTTTAATGACTTTATCATATTGGCTACCCACTTGATTCTTGAGGAATTAAATTTCTTTAGAACATTATTAAAATGGTTTAATGGGTAGTGAGATTAACTCTCTTCTTACATGAGATTTAAGGACTGAAATGTTAGCAATAGGTGGTATAGACTTCTGTGTGTTATCATTATTTGATATTGTTCTTGAAATATGAATGGTTAAGGGCGAAATACTTTACAATGTGTTCCAGGATTTCAGCATAGTATCTCCTGTGATTGGGTCAGTGGCATACCTTGGCTTCTACTCTGTCCTTCTATTTGGTGTGAATCTGCTCAGCCATCAAAGCATTAGACGGATGTATGCAGATAAAGAAGCCAAACAGTTCACAGCAGTTGTTCAAGACTGGAAAATGTGCCCCAAACTTATTGACTTCGACATTTCAGCAGTAGCAAGGAAAGAGCCAGGAAATGTTATGGGCAACTTCTTTGGAAACCTGAAGATCCGTAACAGGTCTTATCTTGTGCTTCCATCAGACTTTCTTCAGCCTTACTACTTTAACCTATTTATGGGGTATGATCTTCACCGCCCACTAGACAAGGCAGATGATATTGATCTAAAAGATTTTTTGAGAGACCAGCAGAACAAATCAAATCAAGACAAGACGAAGTGATATTATAGAAGCAGAAATTTTTGCTTTTGATAGTTCAAACTGCCACAAGACAGAAAATTCAATGCAAGACACTTTTTAGTGACTGAGTATTTTAGATCAGTTTGAAGGTATAAATAAAATGGGAAATTTGGCAACCGTTTTTGTTTACTAACCTGTAGTATTGCATGTAAAAAAATTACAAATACAATTAAATTGGATTTACAATTTTTGTTACATAATGTAATGAGTGCAAAATGACTGTGCTTCAAATTACAATTCTGCATTTACCACAGAATAGTCATTTCAATGTCCAGTTCTTGTTTTTTATGATGTTGCATTCACTGGTCTGAGATTTTTCTTCTGGGTATATTTGTAGGAAGATCTCACTACTTTGATAATCAGAAAAACATATTACAGAACTATGTGCTATCGAGCTATAGTCAAAGGCTAAACCAGAGAGTATGGGTAGGAAGAAGTTTCATTCCGGTTTGCTTGCTTAAATCCACTCTAAATATGTGCATTAATTTATAATCGTTTTAAGTTCCTTTCCATGACCATTTGTGCAAAAGCAAAAGAAATTATATATTAATATAAATCTGATATAAAATGGTTAAAATAAATGCACTTAACTCTTGATCATGTCTACAAATATGTTGACATATTTGATAGATGGTTCATATTGGTTTCTCCAAGCACATTTAAATATTTTTAAGTGCACCAGTTTGGATTAACACACAAGATTTTGTACTATTATTGGTGCCCGTTCTTTACACTATACCAGGTCCCAACATATTTATTTCAAATCTAATAGTGATCCATTTTAGAAATCCTGAAAACTTGTTTAGGATTTCATTCCATTCATGTTTTCTCAGGTGTACTATGTGGACTGCAAAAACATGACACTGAAAAACCACTAATTTTGGAGGTGGATATAACTGCTTCACACTTGTTACCACTAACCCACAATAATAATAAACTGTAGAAGTGGCACAAACTTTTTTATTGCCAGCATTTGCAACATAACATTTCTATTTGTCTTTATCTTCGGCTTCTCTCTTCTTCTTTTCACGTCGACCAAACAGCCTTTTGTTGGCACGAGCCTGGCGCAACACAATAAATGCATTGAATTTCTTCTCTTCTTCCGTGATGACTCGAGCCTTCTCACGCTGGACTGGCTGCTGCACTGGCATGACTACCTTCTTCAGCTGAGTTGCCATCTTGATCTCCTCAGCCTGAAAAGTATTTTTTATGGTCTAAAAACAATTTCCAGTGAAACATTTTGGAGAGTAATAAATGGTTTAACCAAGAAATGCACAGCCAAGCTGAGTGGTTTAACTATTCAAAATTTTATACATTTGGTATATCTTCTGCTTCACATAAAACAATGGCTGCACAGTCCATTCCAAGGCTACAATTTTAGATGTACTTAAGATAAGATAAGATAATACTTTATTGATCCCTAGAGGGCAATTCAGTTGCAGCTCGATTATATATATATTAAACCCACAGGCAGTCGTGTTGCAGTCAATCATACCAGCTCGATTAAAGTCATACATGATCGCATGCACATCACATTCATAATCCATTCAAAAGTCTGACGGCTGAAGCAACAAAAGACAGCCGCAGTCGGTTTGTCCTGCATGCAGGCACACTATATCGGCAACCTGATGGGAGCTGGACAAGTTCACCCGACAGAGCATGCCTGTCATCACGAAGGATGGCAGACACTTTCAGAAGAGTCCTCCTGTTATACAGATCCTGAAGAGAACTCTGGTGGATCCAACGACTTTGGAGCAGGTGGATACCACACGATGTAGGCTGCTCTTGTCCTTCACCGATAAACTATTATAGAACAGATGAACGAGAAGGACAGCACGCTCTCTATATGTGATCTGTAAAAAAGCTGAAGAAATTGGGGGAGACAGAGAAAGACCTCAGCTTCCGTAGGAGGAAGAGGCGTTGTTGAGCCTTCTTCACGACAGATTGAGTGTTGACATCCCAGCAAAGTCGCCTATCGAAGATGGTGCCCAGATATTTAAAAGCAGAAACAATTTCCACCTCCTTGTCATGGATGACACAGACGGGACACGGTGGAGAATTCCGACGGAAATCAAAGACAATCTCCTTCGTCTTACTCACATTAAGTTCTAGAAAGTTGTCATCACACCAAACAATGAATTCTTCCAAAGCATCACCGTGAGTGTGCACCAGCCCGCTAAGGAGAGACAGCAGTGCAGTGTCATCAGAGAATTTGACAAGATAGTGACCCTCCTGACTACTGCGACAACTGTTGGTATACAGGATAAACAAAAGCGGGGATAGAACACATCCCTGAGGTGAGCCGGTGCATGTGGTGGTTAAGTCGGAAAAAGTGCCATTGACAAGAACTTGTTGCTGCCTGTCGACCAAAAAGTGAATTATCCATGACACTAGCTGATGATCAAGGGAAAACTCGTCGAGGAGTCTTCGAGCTAGGATATGTGGCTGGATAGTGTTAAAGGCCGAAGAGAAATCAGCGAATAATAGTCGAGCATGGGCTTGAGGATTCTCCAGGTGTTTGCTTGTATACATATAAATGGAGTGATGCTTATTTGCCTTGCTAACTTGAGGAGATGGTTCTCTGCACCGACCTGCTTTGACTTCTTTTTGTTTTTAGTACCCAATGGGGCCCCTCTTTGTTATTCTTGTATTTGTTCTAGACTTTTTGTGCCCGTGGTCTTCTATTTTGCATCTATGACTTTTTATGGATTACCAGTTTTTTGTATTATTCACTGCTGCATTACTGCATATAAACTGGTAATCGGGATAACAAGACAACCTGTTTTCTTACTGTTGGTGTGCTACACCTGATCTTCTGGCATGTGTGTGTTGTATGTCTGTCATATGACTGTTCAGACCTATAAGCCAAAACTTTCTTTCCATCTCCCCCACCCCCCAGATTAAAACAGAAAAAAGTCCAAGGGTCTGCCAAAAGAACAGGAGACCCAAGATCTCCCATTCACAATGCTGACAATACAAGTCTATGTATGTACACATGTGATGTCTGGTTTAGAGAGCATTCTATCCTGAAACCAGACCTCATAACCGAACTCAGAAAACCATATAAGGGCCTGGAAGAAAATTAGGTGGTTGCAATTTTGGAATATATTTAATTTAGTCCATTCATTCGGAAACATGTTTGCATTTTTGCTATCTTAAAAGAATGAGCAAAAAATACTTACAGTGGCATCACCCTTCTTTGGCTTGCTCTGTTTGCGTGGGAACAGGATCAGTTTGGAGCGGTACTCCTTTAGTCTCTGGACATTTTGTTGTAGTGACTCCATGGATCCATTGCGACGGCGGAAGTCAACAGCAATTCCAATGGTCTTTGCCAACTTGGGGTTGATTGCAGCACCCTTAACAAAATTTACAGCCACCATTTACTAAAGATGCAGAGAAACTCATCACCTTTACAAAACACCTTAATTTCAAATCGGAGATTCAAAAAGTAAAAGGACGTGTTTTTGTCGCAGTTATAAGTCTATATGGTTGTGATTTTAACCTTTAAAAAAACCTTAGAACCTAACAGGCATACACCCACACACAGAACAAGATATAAACACTGGCAAAAATATGGAGCAGATGAAATCATAATAGCTCATTTTACACTTTTCACAAATGTCTTCTTTCGATTCATGCCTTGATTACGGTGTAGGCAATTTAAACAGTTATTTTATTTCACAAAAAAAAAAAAAAAACAAAAAAAAAAACGACTGTCTTTGAAGCCCTCTGTAATTCATCTTCACTAAGGTCAGAATAATGAAACTGCTTTGAGATAAAAAGTTCACACTTTTACCTTTAATTCCTGGAGGGTGAAGCCACGTCCTGCTCGTACACGAGTGTTGTATTTGAAAGTTGGGCATCGTACAACTGGTCGGAGAGAGCCTGCAACTGGGCGAGGAGCAATCGCTCGAGCTTTCTTTGCACGATTCAATCGTCGTCTCTGCTTGCGCATAGGCTGGTTGAACCATGTTCTAACCATACGCTGCCAGTCTTTATGGAAGTGCCCATTAGGGATAACGTTGTTTCTTTTGAGCGCCATGGCTAACGAATAAAAACAAAACAAAACTATAGCTGTATGCAGCCGTCGTTCCACATGTATCCAACAGGGGTCGACTGAAAAAGTGACTTATTTCACAATAGCAATTAAAAAGTGATCATCGTAAATATATATAATGTGCAAATAAACTCCTAATTAAATTTATTTCGACTTTTAATATCACGATGGTAACTATTACACACTAGTTACACCGATATTTTACACCTTTTCTTTCCTTGCTTACCTCAACTCAGTAGAGAGACCGGAAAAGGAAGTGCCCTGACTGCAGGGGGAGATAAATACTAGGAAGTGTGAGCAAGGTGGAGGAATGTATGAATTGATGGGGAAAGGCAGGGGAAATTTTGTAGCGATATTGTCATACTGGGTTGTTGATTATAATAATTAAATTCTTGTAAAGAAATTGACCACCTTTATGCATGTAAAAAAGTCATGCAGGTGTATTTAAACTCAGTACGTTGTTTATGCTAAAACTCGAAATCTGCTTCCTTAGAAAGTTACATTTCTTATTATTTGTATAGATATATATGTTTCTAAGAGTGTTGTATGCCAAAGCGAAAGTAAGACACTTGTGAATACAATGCTACTTGATTAGGGCACTCGTCGCCATGACACTTTTTACAAAAATTAAAGGGGGTTAGAGTTAAGGTTAAAGGTTGGATCAGAATTAATTAAGTTTAAAGGTGTAGACTCTGTCGGTAACAACAATAATAGTCCAGTGCCCTTCTGTAGTAGAGCTTTTTTTCTCTTTTGCCGCCCTATAAAGCCCTGCTGAGACTAATTCTGGGAAACAGGAGACATTCTTATGATTCCAGTGAAGAGGGTGGATAGACGAGTCATCAAATTATAAAATTGTTTCAAAGGTTTAACGTACAAAGAAAGACTTTTAAATTAAATTCCCTAAAGGCGAGATGCATCAGAGGAGATCTCATTCAATAATTAACTAGATTGGTTATTTTTCATGCATAACTAACATAGACCATGAAACACTGTTAACAATTTATATGCAATATAGTTGCACATTGTCAAAAATGTTTCTGCCTAAAAGGTAGCATCTCTCAGGAATTGTTTTGAAGAACATATGACAATAATTTGCCAATACATGAGGAACATGTATTGATCTTAGCCGTCACTTCACAAATACCAGTCACATCCACATTGGCAGATGCCACTACTCGCACTATTGTATAATAGGTACACTAAAAGCTTTATAACCTCAATACTGTCCAAGAGAACTGTCAAAATTAATTTGACAACTGAAAGTCTTGAGCTTGTCAGACCAGATCAGAAATCTAAAACAAAAATGGGACATTGCTTAAGCCTCTCCTTAAGTTGAACATTTTCATTCACTTCCTGCCCACTACCATCACCAGTTGGTGCAACTTACCTTTCAGTGGTGTGGTGGCTTGCACACATTTTCAATCCACAGAGTTATGTCGGCACGAGCCTTGTGCTCCTGGCATGTCTAACCAAGCCAAACAGGTCTGTCAGGGGAGAGGTCAGACTAAAATATTGCACCCTAGCCTTCCAGGTTGGGAGTTTTGCTTTGGGCTAACAACCCACTCATGTAAAAAAAAACAGCAATGGTACCACAACAAGGGTCTGGTCGGGAAGGTTCCTCTCTAGAAGATCTTACAATATGGCCCTGTGCTCCTTGAGGAGTAACAAGGACTAAACTAACTCCTGCCCACTATCATTCTACATCAATTAAAACTTAATTGCCCAATTTACCCAATTTTAAATTTTATAATTATGTTTTTAATTTTAATTTCTGTTTCTAGATTCTGACATGCAATCTGGTATACTGAAGACAAAATAAGATGGCCAGTCTGACTATCCTACATTTCAATGATGTATATAACATTGAAGGACAGACAGATGAACCTGCTGGAGGAGCTGCCCGTCTTGCAGCGTATGTTAAATCCTGTAAGCACCTCGACCCCCTTGTGTTATTCAGTGGCGATGCTCTTAACCCATCTCTGAGTAAGTAATCAATTATTTTGCTATCATTTATATATGCTTATATATTTATTACAGCATTGCTCAGTCTTAGATGTGACTACAGATATCTTCAGATTTACAGAGGTCTTCTCAGAAATAAAAAGATGGAATACAAAAAGCTAACAACTGATATAACTATAATCATTAAAGTCTGGGATACAAAGCTTTTATCAATGCATGAAGTTGTCATTTTAATGAAGCTATCTTGTTTTCATGCTTTTTCATATTTGCAGTGAGTATTTTCCTAAAAGGAGAACAAATGATACCAGTTCTAAATGAAATTGGAGTGAAGTGTGCTGTTTATGGGAATCATGATTTTGGTAAGAGACAGCTGTGCCAAATTGTGTGACATGTTTTCATAGGAAGAGTTATCAAAGCTTCAGATATATAATTAAGTTTAGTACTTTTTTTAGTCATGCATATTTTCTTCGTTGTTAAAATTAAAGATGTGTTGTTGTTTTTTTTTGCTCCCATATGAAAAACCATATAAAATTGGCATTTTTTTCTCATGAGTAATTATTATAGGAAAGACATGAATTTCAGTCATTTCTGTTTATAAATTGCAGTGGCGCTCCATAACTCCTATAAATTATGCTTTAGTTAAAATCCCTTGTCCATTCACTTACTACTCCTGTTTCATTGTATAAATAAAGTGAAACTTAAATATCACACTGTTTCAGATTTTGGAGTAGATCATTTGGAAGATATTGCTGAACAAACAACCTTCCCATGGTTACTCAGTAACATCAAGGACAATGTGAATGAAGAGCCACTTGCTCGGGGGGAAATAACTTGTGTTTTGCAACATAATGGCATTAAGGTATTTGGAAATACACAACTGTCTTTAATGTGTATGTGTGTGAGACTAGACTACTAAACTGACTACAAGTCCATATGTTGTATTTACATAATAGTTCTTTGACTGAATAGCAGATGAACTGGCTTTCATGATGAGATCAATGACTAACAGATCAATTTTGGGGTCATCTTTGTTCCTATTCCACTTTTTGCTATCCACCTTTCTTTTTGTGCTTTTGTTGTAATTTGAGTATGGTGTATTTGTATTGTTTGCTTATAAAACTATGTGCACTTGTATGCATATGCTTGTATTTACTTGTAATTCTTTGCATCTATTCACCCAATTACAGCTGGGAATTATTGGTCTTGTTGAAGAAGAATGGATTGCAACTCTGTCAACAGTGGATTCAGACGACATAACATTTTTGGATTTTGTTGATGAGGGTCGTCGGCTGGCTTGTGATTTAAAGGAGCAGGTAAGCCATTGGGCACATAATTCATAAACTGCAAAAGAAGATGAAAAGAAAAGGAACATGTTCATGTGTTATAATGCTGCATTATTTCATTTTTGAAAATTGTGCATCTGGATTTTTTATGCTAAATAGTGTAGGCAAAACAAGTTCCTATTGATTTTCATCTGCAGAACTATTATGATTACAGTATTATAACAGAACTGTTACAATGATACATTATTTTGTATGACATAGGGAGCAGACATTGTCATAGCACTGACCCACATGCGGTGGCCTAATGATGAGAAGCTTGCTGAAAATGTTCCTGAAATTGACATTGTCTTGGGAGGTCATGATCATGATTTTGATATCAGACAGGTATGGAAATAGTACCCAAAAATTATTATATTATTGTGTATTATCATAGTTATTAAATATGGGGTGAATAAAATCTTAGCAAATCATCAGATCTTTTTTATTATTTGTTATATGTAAAGACATTTTCATGCAGCTGTGTGCAGAATAAAGATTTACTTTTGTTTAAACCAATAGTATCTAAAAGGATTGGATCTTGGCATAGGCATACAAATACAGCATTGAAATTTTTTGAACTGGACAGGCCATGGAGTGACAAAGAAAAGAATCTGTCTAAAATCTTACTTTCCGTGACCTTTTTAAAAGGTAAATGGAAGATATGTGCTAAAAAGTGGGACAGACTTCAGGAACCTGAGCAAGCTGACATTAATGCAAAACTGCAGTGGGTGGGATGTCAGCATAGAGCGAGTGGACCTGACATCAGATTATCCAGAAGATGCTGAAATGAAAGAACTTGTCAACAAAATGCTGTGTATGCTGCCTTCAACAGTATCTTAGCTCACTCTTTTGCTGCCATTCTGGCACATAAAAGAACACATGCATTCCCACATGCAAATACATTTTCTTTGCGTAAGATCTGTATGTAAGTAGCAGTATTTAACTTGTTTGTAAAATTAGCATCTTCCCTTTGTCTCAATTTTTAAATAAAGTGAAATCCTAAAAAGAATTGTGGAGACATCCTAGGCATTTTCCAAACTTTTAATAACATTTAGCACAGCTTGCACAGCATATGATAAAAGTAGTATTATCTTTTTGTTTTTATATAGCTAAAGTGGATGACAAAATGGACACCTATTTAGGTACCCTTGGTGTGGATATGGATGGCCGGTTTGGCAGCGTACGAACCATGGAAACAAATCTTGGTAAGGGAGAAAAACCTGGACTGTATATCCTTCCATTACATATGCTAGTTTCTCTGTGCTGCATTCTGTAGTGTTTGTTACATTTCTGATAAAACTTTTTTTTTCATCACAGGAAACTTTATCACAGATATCATGCTAACTGCAACTAATGCTGAAGTAGCTTTGCTGAATTCTGGCACCCTCCGTTCTGATCGCATCCATCGCAAAGGAGATTTCCGGCTTCGTGATTTGCTAACCATTCTACCTCTGCCAGACCCCCTTGTGGTTATTCAAGTCTCAGGTATATATCTGTTTACATTTTCATTGATGTGTGAGAATGGTAACATTTAATTCCAAACCAACTTTACATTTTTTAAGCTGCATTCAATTGCAAACACATATGGTCAGCATATTAGTTTTTGTTAATGTTAGCGATCTACATTGTTTCACCCTTCTATAGGTGTTAGCATTATTCCTTTCTTTTCATGGAGATCTTGTTTTCTTTTACGAAGGCTAATTTAAGAACTTGCTATTTTGGTTCATGATGTAGATTCCCCTTTGCTTTAGCTATGTGATAGGGGTACAGTGGGTAGAAATTAGTTTCTCCTGTTCTCTAATTACCAGTGGAAGGCTGTGTTTAGCATTGCCTTTACCTATTTTTAAAAATTAGTTTTTTGTGTTCGCTAATTAACTGTTATTTTAGTTGTCAGCTCAAGACTGTCTATAATGGTAAAAAGAATCATGGATAATAGGTGATAACTATAGCAGACAGCAAAGCATGGCTTTTGTGACATGTTTCAACAGGTATGCAGCTTCTTGGGGCATTAGAAAATGGAGTGTCTCAGTATCCTCGAAAAGAGGGTCGTTTTCCTCAAGTAGCAGGTGTGAGCTTTGGCTTCGATCCCACCAAACCACCTGGTCATAGAGTGCCAGTTTACGGTGTTCGAGTTCAGGGAGAATGTTTAGACTTGGACAAGGTGTGTCTGAAGTCTTTTGCTATTGCTTCTTTTCTATACACACATTTTTTTTCTGGAAATCTTAACTGTATATAAACATAAATTATGTACAGATATTATGCATAAAATTATGTATATAGTTTCGCATCCACAAGGTGCAAGAGGTTTTAAAAGCTATTAAAACTGGGAATTTTTAGACCCTCAGTTAAAATTATCCAGTAAAAATATTGGAGGTCCAGTCAGTCAGTAACAGAAAAAAAGAACACAGCAATATTTGTAGGTTAACTTTATTGTGATATTTTTCTCGTCCTTTTTTATGCATATTAAAGTATATTACATAATGAAATATTACGTACCTTTCCTATTTGGCTTATTACAAAGTGCTGTATATGATGGGACTCTAGACCTAAACTCTTGTATTTTTCAACTCCTAATACTGAATTGTTTATACTGTCAGATCCATTAAGAACTTTTCTTTAGATAAGTAGGGGCTCTCTCACATGATATGTATGTTTCTAGGCTATGTGAAACTATACTTACATAACTATAAATGATATCTACTTTTCATAAAAATATAACTTTTTTAGTAGAAATTATAAGAAACATTTATTTTATCATTTTTGTGAAAAGTGTAAGGTATTTATTCATTAATAGTTTTATGATAATGCCTTTTACAGTGCTACAGGGTTGTAACTAAAGAATACCTTGCAACTGGTCATGATGGCTATGACGTGTTCAGGGAGTGTGAGTGGTTGGTAAGCAACTTGTCATATTGAATGATTGAAATGTTGGAATTTCATAGCTACTCTGTAATTTTGCACTGTGTAGCATGTAATCATAAAACTACATTTGCATCATTCTGCCAGTATTGCAACCCCTTTAATTTTGGCTTTATTCTTTTTCTTGAATTTATTTTGAGAGGGCTGAGATCTGCTCACTAGCAGTATGCATGCATTTTTTGGTCAGTGCTCGTTTTAGGCTAATGTTCTCTGCTTAATTACAGTCTACCAAATTTTATTTAATGCATTTGTGACAATGTTAAAAGGGCATTTAATTAGCACCCTCCACCTTTCTCATTTATCTCCTCCTTGCTATTAACAATTCAACATAAAAAAACTGTTTTGCTAGATAAGGAAAATAATGTATGTATAACACAGCAATTAAAAATCTATATAATATATAACAAATCAGTTTTGAAATCTTCAGGTGAATGATGAACAGTGTCCAGCATTGTCGACTGCTGTTCAAAACTACTTTGAGTCTGTTCAGATCTACCAAGGCATCAAAGAGTGCAAGTCAGGGCACCGCCAACCATTAGTCCCTGTGATTATGTAAGTCATGTAGTTTTCACTGCAGATGAACAAGCTCTTTATCAGTTCAGGGAGATTGGAATGTTAGTGCCTATTACCCACATGGTTCTTTTTGACAATTTTGCAAGATTTTAGGATATCAGCAAACATTTTACTTTAGGAAGATGGCCATGCTTCAAGCTTGCTTAATTATTTGTTAAAGGAAAGATCGCTTGGTGCGTCAGGCAAGTGTAGAGCATCCAGACCGACCACATCACTTGGTCCGCCAGGAAAGCATCCATGATGCAGAAGCAGAAAGCAGCTATCTAAGTCCCCATGTTGAAGGTCGAATCTTTATTCTTACAGAAGAGGTAATTCAAACATTTTTGTATACTATTAATGTTTTCAAGCTTTTCAAACTATCAGCTATCATGTTTAGGTTCTTAAATTTTGTATACTCTTAGTACTCAAACCTAGTTTTTACAAAGACTTAACACATTTTTTAAACAAATTCACATTCCTTGATATATTTTCCATTCCTTTCTAAATTTCAGTAAACTTATAATGCTTTTTGTAAACATTTTATTAAATAATGACCTGTATAGCATATATTTTCTGCTTCAGACGTGTGAAGCTATGCAGCAGATGGTTTCTCCTACTGTACTTCATCACAACCTCAGCATCATAAAAGAGGCTTCTTCAGCCAGGAGCTTAGAGAGTCTGGAAAATATACATTGATTTATTTATAACTTTAACTATGAATGGGTACCATCCTAATTTTTTGACAGCCCTTCCAAGTGCAAATGCACTTACAGATAACATGTGCATTGTGTGAGCAAACAGTAATTTCTTTAATTACTTTTCTTCACAATTATATTCTTTTCACATTGCATATACATAGTACTCAGAGCATGTCAAATGTGTTGTCCGTTATCAGAAAAGTGAATGATATGAGTTTAACAAAGTCTTATGTGACCGAAAAGACAGTCTGCTAACATGTACTTGTTCTTGTGGGAAGCACTTATCTACAGGATCATATCCATATCAGTTTTTGGATCAGCATCTGTTGGAGGAGAAGGGCCTTTTGATAACAAACACGATGATCTATATGTGCAATCCAGCAAGAAAGAAATTTTTTTTAAGATTTGTGCTCCCAACTTATTAAACCTTTGTTTTATATTTTCAAATTTATAAAAAAATTTCAAATAGCTTGTCAGTTTTTATAAGTGTTCATATTTAGAGGCATTATATATTTTGCATTTACCGTTAGTGCATTGTAGATTTTGCATTTTTTTCTACAGCTGCAGTACCGCATTGACCAATTGTACTCTATTTTCTTTAAGCATCTGACCTCTTTGCATGGCTTCTAGAGGTATATGAGGCTACATATAAGTGGTTCCAGGGCCCATAGATCACTGTTTATAGGAAAGTGTAACTGTGATATCCAAGACTTGCAATGCTTGTTACACGAAAGAATGTAAAAGGCGTTTTGTGTGAAGCTTTCTAAAATGACCCGCGTTTTGAAGAAGGAGTTATTTTCTTGGTTTGTATTTGTTGCAGTTATGCTCATCTTGTAGTTTAGTATTTGCTGATTGGAATTCTTCTTATACTTCAGCATTATGCTCAGGATGATTATGGCAAAAAGAGATTTATTATTTGAGAAGGGAAAACTACTTTATTCTTGTTTTGGGGATTTAGTGCACATTCTTCTCCTTGTTGATGTTTAAATATTTTGAGAAGTTTTCACAGATGCCTTCATTATGCTGATCTGGTTTACTTTGGTAAAAATTAAAATTTTATAAAATGTTGCATATTTTGGTTAGATTTCTCTGTCACGCTGATTTTAAACGGGTTGGTATATGAGATTTGGCAAAGTTTATTAAATATCATAGAAACATTTGTAAGAGCATAAGATATGACATTTTAAGTTGTCACTGCATGGATACAACTTTACTCATGCTGATCAAAGGTGCTTGTCAAACAATTTACTTTTGTATCTTATACACAAACTGGTTTCCAAGTATGTCTCTCAGGTATATTTTCTTTTTTGTATTAATGTTGCTTTTTACTTAGTTTAATGTTTAATATGTACTCTTCATAAACAGCTTGCATTTTATGGAAACATAAGGTATGTTATTCAAAGACAAGTTATTTAACGGTTTCCAAAACCTAAATAAGAACATATTTATATGCAGCTCAGACCTGAGAAATTCCATCAAACTGGTGTAGCTTTTTTTGTTGATACAGTAACTTAAATTTATATATATATATTGCTTATATATTTTGTATGCCTTCATATGACTTAGATCTTTTTATTTCAAAATTTCATTAAATACAAGTCAATATATGTATATGACAACATTATTGTTATCATTGTATACGTACTATATGGATTTTATAGTTTGATCAAAATATTTTATATTTACATTGTTTGCTAAATTAGAGATGAGCACCTCCCTCACATAATGCTGGCCCCTAACATATCTTTAACATATCACTCCCCAGTGACCAGATAATAGGTATATAAGGATGACCTTTACCTGGGGAAGCAGATAGCCAAATGGTTAGAAGACTGGTGTCCAAACTTAGAGGTATGCCAGTTCAGTATTGGTGTATTGCAGCAAACTTCCCCACCCACTTCCCCCCCCCAAAAAAAAAAAATCAGTCCAGTTGTCAGGAATGGTTACCTGACGCCATAGAAGGTTGGGGAAGGTAAGGCAGCAAGGGAGGGTAGGGCACTGGCCTCTCATAAAGCCAGCCCCAAGCAAAATGGTCTCTAACACTAATTCTTTCCAACATTCGGAAAAAGGTGAGGGGATGACTTCATCTTTATTTATATAACCCTTTGTGAATTTATCTTACAAGATTATTTTGCTTTTGAGTGTTACTTACATTCCATGTGCTGCTAAATAAACTATTACACATGGTGAGATAGAAAATTACATGCTTTTTTTTGTTAAAATTTTAGACAGCATGAGTTTGGAAGGTTTGTTTTATAGTAATAAGAAAAAAATTCTTTAGGCAAATAAGTGGAGAAACTTAAATACTTTTAAAAGTATTGTAGAATGATCCAAGGATATAGTTTTATATTGTGCTTCAAAATCAAATAGAGCGTTCAGCAGCAAACCATATTTAAGTCGATAAGGCATCATCACTGCGTCCACCTGCATCATAAGCATGCATGTTTTAAAACAAAGCTACTTCTGATCAATATTTTGTTACATAAATATTCTTTCGTGAACACAAACCACACCCTTAAACATTTTTAAAGGCTATATATTATTGTAACAAACTGTGATCGAAAGGTTTGGGGACTACAGAAGTGAAAGTTTCGCAACTTTCGTGACAAATCTGGACATTTATTAGTGAGGTTTAATGAAGAACAATAAGATATAAGTCGCTAAATGTCACTCGTTTCATCGTTGAACATTGGTCAAAGGATCCAGGATTTTCACTGGACAACAGGTATGTGGAGCGTCTGTCGTCTGCAACGCAAGCAGCGGAAGTGATGTAGGGGAGAGTACTCTCATATACGACGATCATCTTTTTTGCGCTTCGTTTTGTGCAAATATAATTCTGTGTCGATCAATAATCGACGGTGGCGAACAGAACGAAGCCGCCTCCTTAGGTGTGGCATCATTCACATGATGCAGACAGATGTCTTTGTGTCAGCATCCAGTGTCTTGTTATGATTTGTGATTGATTGTTTTCACATGAGAAAGATACAGTGACACAGTATAGACCATCGGTGATCTTGCTGCAGACGACGTCGATGCCGACTGACTTGCTTGGGGAAAATTCTTAATGATAAATCTTAGTGCGCAGAAAAATTTACCTGGACATTTTGATACGGAAAGAACAAAGGTATGATGATTTGCTGAGAAGACCTTTCGGGTATCAGACACATATGTATATTTCACTAATGTGCTTTCCTCCAATTTGTCTTTTTAAAAAAACAATACTTCGTTTCGACTTGAAATTCGAGCCATTCGTGATATCAAGGTAGAAAGATTACAACCATCGTGAGAATGTTAGTTCGTACGGGCGCCCGCGTGTAGGTGTGTGAGGCGGCAAGTGAGAGTATTCTGAACAAGTGGGAGGAGGTGAGTATAACAAATTTATTAGCTTTTGCCGTTAACTCAAAAAAGATGTATTAAGACATGGGCGTGTTTGAAACAAGCTTATATTTTTAGGCTTCAGTGCTAGCTTTGAGCGCTGATACAGAGATAGATTTGACCGATTTTTTAGTAGCATTTGGAAACATACGTGCTTATTAAATACGTCAACTCTTTCTCCCCTGTTCACCCGTTTTCAATCTTACTGTTTATAGGATCATGTTCTGATGCAGCAAAAGCTAGCAATTTCTCTACACTTTTGCTAGTTTTATTAATGAAGTTAATGTATATTTTTACAGAATACACCATGTAATAATCAAAACAAGCAACCAAAATGAAAATTGAGGAGTTTGACATTCGTTTTGACAATGAGGATGCAGTGTTCAGCGCTGGGCAGAACGTCACTGGGAGTGTTGTTCTTGAGATTTCCAAACCAACACATATATTCAGTGAGCCGTACAAGACGTGGATGTTACTCATTCTTTTTGAGATGTTTTTGTTTGTTTCCTTTTGTTCATATTGCATTCCTAGACTGAAATGTGCATCATGAACCACGTAAAATAAGCTTTTACAGATAACATCATGTTGTAAATAGTTTTTCTCTAATGATGTTTAGTGAATAATTTATGAAATTTTTTTATGGTGTGTTGTATTGTAACTTTTTTTTTAAAGAGGGTAGGGGATGTCCCTGCTTTTCCTTTTTTTTCTGTCCTGGCATTTAATATTTCTGCCTCCTACTCTCTCTCTCCCTCCCTCAGCCACTGCCACCTTTTCTCGCTTTCTGCCAGCTTCATTAATTCATTTATTAATTATGCAAAAAGTTAATAGTTTTTTGATGTGGATAATATTATGCCAAGGAGCTTTCACAAATTATCTGTAGAAAGTTTTTTATAAGCAGATGTTAACAGCTGGAGACTTTTCTGTGTCATGCATATTTTCTTGCAGCTTTTCATCTGTGTTTTTCTTCCCTGTTTCAGACATAACAATAAGGTTTGAAGGGCAAGCAAAATCTTCATGGGAGGTTTCAGGTGGAGACAGCAACAAAAATTATCGAGCATATGAAACTTACATTGATGATAGCATCACGCTTTACAGTAGTGATGGTCAAGGTAAAATTCTTCCCAAATAAAATGCAGTTTGATATGCTATGCATTTTTTTGTTGGGTTTTTGTTTCATTTTTTTTTTTTTGTTTGTTCATTGATAAAGCTATATCTTGAAGCCTTTATTCTGCCTGTTTTGCTTTCTTTTTCTATAGTTTAGTAGTTTAGTTTATTTCTTGTTACTCCTCAAGGAGTATAGGGCTGCAATTCTACAGATTATCTATTACTAATTTATGGACTTTTGTTGACCTTGATTGATCTTTTATCAGTAAATTAATACTGACAGCAAAGAGTAGAGACATGTCTATGCTTTGGCTTTTAAGAAGATAGTTTCTCTGTTCACAGTTTATAACTTCATACTGTTTTTGCTGTTTCTGGGTTTTTTTTTATGTTAGTAACTTTTCAGCTTGTTTGCATCCTCAGTCACCTTGCTAAGTCAAAGTTTGCATGTGCATGTTGTTTCCAATCACATCCATATTTATCCAAACTAATTGCAGGCCCTGATGTCAAACATCCAGCTGGGCATCATATTTATCCATTCAGCATGTCCTTGCCTACAAGTGTGCCTTCATCATTTGAGGGAAGGCGAGGATATGTCCGGTATCAGTGTATGGCATTCGTAGATAGGGGATGGAAAGGAATGCTGGACTGCATACAGGATTTCACAGTTATTCATCACCTGGACCTAAATACTTTGCATAATGTGGCAGTAAGTGAATTTTTAAAGGGTTCTTTACAGATCTAGAAATTTTGCATCAAAGTATTAACATATTCATAAATTAAGGAAACCCAGAAATTTGTGTACAGTATTCTTAAAACTAGATTGACAGTAAAAGTAACTAGTAATGATCAAGTAATTTCATAGGATTAGAAAAGGAAGGTAGTGTTGTTTTGTTATGTGTGGGCATGCATACACTTATTTTCTTATAATAGTACATTATAAACATAAACAAAACACATTTATTTTATATGTATTTTCAAGCTGAAATTATTCATTATTCGTTGTTCTTGACTTTTATCAGGAACCGTGCCTTGTAACCAAGGAAGAGGTATATGAGGGTTGTTGCTGTGACTCAGGTGTGGTCATCTCCAAGTTTAGTCTCCGTAAAACAGGCTTTGTCCCTGGAGAACCCATGATGTTTGAAATAAGTATAGAAAATAAATCAACCTCATCCCTATGTGGCCTTTCCATTCAGTTGATCCAGGTGAAGGTCTATTTTTAGTCCATACTACTCTCTTGTTTTAATGAATCAATTTTATTGTGGTTTGGAAATTTTATAATTATTTACCTACAAAGGCCATTCAAATCATCCCTACACTCAAAACAGTCAATGGGATTGCTTGACGAAATTGTACTAGTATAATAATGATAATATCATACCATGAACATAAGGAGTAAAAAGACAAAAAGAATGCTTTAATAATCTTTTATATTGACCATCCTCAACTCTTTGTGCTACTTGGAAAAAATGTTAGTTTTTCTGTATAGACTAATAACAGATTAGTATTGGACTTTAACATGCTTTCAAAATATAGGAAATAACCATCCCTTTCAGCAGTAAAAGTGCTAAATTGGTGGGTGGTGCTATACATTATGAGAATGTTTCTTTGATATTTACCTGTTTATTTGGTTTTATTCGTATTTTCTTCTGACATAGAAACATTCTTTGCAGACTGTTCGATACACAGGTTATTCAAATAGTGTTTTCTCATCTGGGAATGCAAAATACCATGACAAGGTAAATGCCTGGGTGCTTTATGAAATTGATGAGGATATTGAGGCACAGAAGACATTCACCCTTCACAACTATGCCTTAATTCCAGCTGTTGCTCCTTCGTTACTTGAAGGATGCAATATAATTTCCACTATGTACCAAGTGTCGGTAAGCTCAATACCTTTTCTTCTTTTATTCTCCCACTGTTGGCCTATTTTCTTTTTTTTTTTCCTTCCAGCGTTCTTTTTTCTTTCTTTTGCTTTCTAGTGCCTGTTAGACTTCAAGATTTTTCTATAGTCATAAATATGTAGGTCTGAGAGAGGAAAAGAGGGGATGGGGATGAGGAAGAAGAATAATAAAGCAGAGTGTTTATAATTATTCTACTTACCCTTTGCAAGCAAAAAATCAAAAAAAAGGTATATTATTTTATATGTTATAAATGCACCGCAGAGTTTTTGCATTTGTTATAGTTGGGTACATTGTGTATCAACAGGGCTATAATGGCTATCACTCCCATTTTTTTTGTCATTGCTACTTTCGGAATCTTGGTGGACATATCCAGCTTTCATCTAAAAGAAACTGATGATTGGCATTTTCTCAGATAATTTTCTATAGCTTTGTCATTTTGTTTACATCTCAGACATCAAAAATCATAACCCAGTGTTTTCTCATTTTCTTTACATTTTAATAGCTACGAGTACCTGTTGGCTGGAACAGCACAGATCTGTCTGTGGCAGTCACCATTGGAACTGTCCCTCTATATGACGCAAACAGACTGTCAAATGTAGCAGCACCACCACAGAGAATGAGCATCATTGATCGTAAGTTTTTATCTCAAGCTTTTCATTCTTTGTGATAAAAAGTCTGAAGAAAATTTAAGATTATCAGAAAATATAACTACAGCGTTTTATATTTTTTGGAATGGAAAGAACTTACGGTATTTGTGCAGTGTTCTTTATTTGCATTGTTCTGTTTTCTGATCTTGTCTATATTGCTCATTGGAAAATATTAAATAGAATGTTATAACCATATATATGGACTCCACTCTGCCATGTTTCACTCACTTTGGAAGTGATCTTGAGTTGCAGTGAATAAATGATCACCTTTGTTCTTTTTCACATGATAACATTGCTTATATTTTCAAGATATTCTCACCCTTTCATGCCAGAGTGCAGCAAGTTTTCACATTGTTCTTCGTTCTATATCTTTGTGACTACTTTGTGATCTTGTTCAGCGCAATGAGTTTGCCTTTGGCTGAACTGTTGCACTATATAAATTCTCACTTATTATTATTAACCAATTCAGCTGATACAAGTAGCCTATAAAAAAAAAAATGGCATTATAAAACACATTATCATAGGTATGTTTAAGTCATTGGTTAAAATATCCCTGCTTT
Organism: Pomacea canaliculata; assembly: GCF_003073045.1. NCBI lineage: Eukaryota > Metazoa > Mollusca > Gastropoda > Architaenioglossa > Ampullariidae > Pomacea > Pomacea canaliculata. The sequence goes on along the minus strand of NC_037601.1, from coordinate 19,016,275 downwards.
AAAGTTCTGGCATTTTCATTGTTTCTGGCAGCTCCACCATCTTATGAAGAATGTGTATTTGGACGCATGACAACACAGAGTGGAGAAAATGCTGACATTGATGCAGATGAAGAACAACCTGTCCGACAACGCCGTCGAGAATTTCGTCGCATGCCCAGTTACCCATATTACAACATGCAAGTATCAACAGAAAATGGTCAACAGCCGACTACACCCCCATCACCATCCCAGCTACCCCCTCCCAGTTATGACTCTCTTAACCATCACGAACAGGCCTTAAGATAAACAAATGAGTGTAAACATTTTTATCTCCTCTGTTATAGAAGGATCTTATCACAGCATGTGCAGTATTAACATTCTCAACAGACTGTTTACTAACTTTCTATACATTCACTCACTTGGGATCTCTAGATTCTTTTCCAAGACGACAATGAACCTTCAGTGTATTCAAATCAGCTTGCATCATATTAGTGGTTGGTGATTGTGACATTTCTAGTCATACTGGAGAATTTATGTACTTTTAGCAGTGTAAGGGTTTTGTTTTGTCAAATTATTCTATGAAGAATTTTATTGATTTTTTTTTAAATCATCTACTTTTTATGGTTTTCATTGATAGTAAATTTCAGATTGTGATGTGTAAGAATTATGGTGTTATTTGGCTGTGTATCGTTTTGTATGAGATTTGATAGGCATAATAACTTAGAAATTGTTATTTCACATTTTCTAAAGTGTTATTTGGGATCCCTATGTTTTTGATGAAGTTTTTTAAGGCGTACACAACACAAAATCCTGACATTGCAGAAAGTCCTGTTATAATGACTAGCAAAAGTGATTTTTTTTTTTTCTCATGAGACAGGTTTACTGTGAAGATGTATATTTTATACAGTTACTCTAGATGGAACCCATACACAGTGTGAGGTTAGAGCGTCTTTTATTTCACTGGAAAAGATATTTATAAGTATCATTTTTTACAACACGCTTTCAGTTTACAAGTATTATAACATTCATTTTATACAATCTTTTATACAATCAAAACCTGAAAGGAATGAATCTGTTTAGGTTGGTCAGATGATTTGTTTCCGATTAATTTCTTTTGAAGGGAATATTTCACATAGAAAATACTCTCAGATGCATTAATTCTCCAGATTTATGCATACTGAAATGTTACTTATGTCTTTGAAGTTGTTTTAATGGCTTCCATTAATTGTGGTATTAGATAATGAATCTCTCTGTAACAAAAATTCCATCATATTTTTATGGTAGAACTTTTATTACCAGGCAATATTGATAGTTTTGTGTTTTTCAGTTTTCAGAATTTAGCTTGGGAGGATTTTAGTCTCTGGTACTTTAAGTAATGGAAAATAAAATAAAAATTTTATTAAATTTTGTTTAAAAATAAAATTTTTAGGTGATAAATGGAACACTGTCCTCTCTGTGCAGTAAGCACATTTTTACTATATATAGACAAGCATATTTTGATTAATCCATCTCATCAGAGAATGACATTTAAAAAGATGCAGTGGCTCAAGGACAAGAAGAGTGATATCCCAAAATAAAACTAGTAAGAAAATGCATGGGTTTTATTTTTTTCTCTCTCAAGATCAGTTCTCCATAGACATTTACATGGCCAGCCATAATATACCAGTTTTATGGTATTTTGGCAGCTTCTAAAATTTGTATTCAGTTTTTATGCATTTATGTTTTTTATGGTTTTATGTTTATGGTTTTTTATGGTTTTAGTCGAGAAAGTATGTTGACAATGGATTATCTTTTCTGTTAGTATCAGTGGCTATATTACAGTTAGCTTGTCTAGAACTGAAAGCAGGGCACAACTAGGCAATATATGTATTTATGCCAGAGGTGAGATTTGAATCCAGAACCCACAGTCTCAGTCTTGGTGACAAGCTTTTTACCCTTGCACCACCATGGAGACAGCATTTCTAGTCATTACCAGAAATGGTTGTAAATATCTATTGAGTGAACTTATTTGCATAATAACGTCTATTTTTAACGTAATGGATATTTTGCATAATGGATATCTAATTTATTAGGTCTAAAGCAGCAGTTTGCTATCAGCCGGTGTTCAATGCCAGTTGTTTGATATGCCAACAGATTTCTATGGATAAAGGATTCGTACCCTTCTGATGGACTAGTGTACTTATAAGATGCATAAAAATACCAGCTGGTTCACAAGATTAAAAAAAAACTATTTTAATAATTAAACGTAACGTTCTTTATTTATTCTCTCTTTAACAAGGTTGCTTAATCAATCTTGGTGCTGAGCGCAATGGACTTACCTTGAAAATGTGTTCCAGGGTGGGGTCTTTTTTCTCTCTCAGTGCAATGCTTATGTTGACATAGAGATTTTTGAAGGACAAAAGTGATTTTTAACCCTTCTTTCTACCTGACATTATTTTATCATTGTGCTATTTTGTGGCATGCGATTTTGGAAAGATGAATATAACTGTTGTTAAAAGCTGTTTTCCAAATTTAAAAACTGTGCTACATTTCACCATTAGTTGACGAGCAATTGAGAATACAAGAGGATGTCACTAAATGTTTAGACTGCACAATGATCAGAAAGATGCAAAGACTGCCTCAACACTTAACTGTAATTGTTGCAGAAAATATATACATTTTTGTTCTGATATCTTTCCAAAGCTTTAATGACAAAAATTTCTATTTTCTTTTTTTTTGCCTTTCACTTGATTTGAAAAACTTTGTTTTAATCTATATTGTAAAAAAAAAAAAAAAAGTCTTCTACACGATCCCCCTTTATCGATTTTGTCCTCTTGCTGTGTACACTGATTTAAATTTTCTTCTATACTTTGGTATATTAAATTATTTTGTTGATTTTTATTGATGCAGATAATGAGCTGTTTTGATACACCCTGTAGTTTCATAATAATTTTACTACAAGAGGTCTTTTGAAGGCATTTTTTTTAAAATTATTTTTTAAGGAGAAAAAAATGGAAAAGAAACTAAAAAGAAAAGTATTTGAACTATAGGAAAGTTATGCTGAGGTGTCTTGAAACTAGATTTAAGCACACTGCACAAAAATGGTGTTATATTAATTTTCTAACACTAATTATGTTTAAATATTATATGTAACAGCTTGTTCATTCTACAGGAATGAACTGTGGACCATCAACTTTATAAGATGTTAAGTTGTTAGTATTGTGGTTTTTTGTTTACCTTAAAGGCTAAGCCAAGTTCAAAATTATTTTCAGATGTGTTTAGTTAATGGATAGTAACTACTGAAATATGAGCAGTCTTGTTCTGTACACATGTACACGTGTTTGAACATTTTTTTAATTTATTTTTTTTTTTTTTGCAAAGAGGTTAAAAAATCATTTTATCCACATCATTATAAAATACATTTTAAAGTTTAAAATTCCTGCGACGTTATGGTCTTAAATTCTGTACTTTTTTAAATGGCTTTTGTTTTGATAGAAGACTCGGTATAATTTAATCTTCCTAATGTTAGCTTTGTCTTTTTGAATATGCATTTAAAAATATAAAGTGCAGTTTTTTACTTTATTTTACCATTAGAGTTTAATGTACACCACCAGAGATAAATTCAAATCAGAACTTTAGCTTTCAGTAGTTTGATATTGAGTTAGGTTTCTGTGATTACTAAGGCACATTTATTTTATGTTTGTATTATATATGTTTATATTTATCTGTTGTCCTCAATTTGACTGTTGAATTACTCTATATTTTTATAATTCGTTTATCTAGTCCGTGAGTTCCTTCATGATTAAGTTTTTACCTTTTTACAATGTGTTTTCAGCATTCTGAGAATTAAAAGCTAAGTTTCAGTTGTCACACTTTTTCATACATATGCTACACATTTGCCAAAAGTTTCACTGTTTGTGGGTCATACTCTAGTGTATTACATTTTGGCTTAGATCAAACATGTATAATGTCTATGTAATGTCTCTAAAATTAAAATGTTTATGATGCACAGGTCTAGTTGTTTGCGTCTTGATCAGCTGGTAACACCACACCACTGAATACAGAATCTAGTTTTGGTTGTCTCTGTTTTATTGTACAAGTAGAAAATTAGCTTGGTACACACATTTAGTCAGCCAAAAACTTAAGATTTAACATTAATAGACCAAAGCTTTATCAACCCAAAACTCAGATACGTAAACCACGCTGACTATTGCAGTTTGGAGTATGTTGCTGGTGACACTTGAAGTAATAATTGCAGTTTTGCTACAGCTCCATCTGAAACAAAATTTTGCGAAAGACGTGAAAGAAATCACCATTTATAACCAGAAACATCAAGGTAAAATTGCTTTTATTTCCATCATCCTATTTTTATGACCACGTGAAGAATGTCTTTTTCTCACAAATTAATTTTTTTAAATTGAACCCCACTTTCAAAACAATAGCTACAACAGCCAAAGGCTCCAAAAGGCAAAACTGGAGGGTTGAAAATATTTTAATCACATTTAGTCTGTTCCTCCTTTCAAACACACCACTGTCACTCCACTATTAAAGAAGCCTAACCTTGATCCCAGTGACCTAAAAAAAATCCTAACAAACTACTGCCCAGTCGCAAACCTTCCATTTTGATCTAACATTCTAGAGAATCATTCAGTACGTTAAATGTACGTTTTGATTGTATATTTACTGTGCATGTGAGAGTGTATGCAACTCTGTGTGTGTGTGTTTACATTAACCGTGTATGGATTTTAATTGTGCACTCAGTTCATGTACTGTCCGATTGTATGTCAAATATGCATATGAGTGTATGGCCTGCTTGATCGTGATGTTTCTGTCAATCAGCCTCATTCCCTATTGCCCTCTGTCTCTTGTAAAGCTCATTGAGCTTGTCTCCATACGAGGAAATGCTCTATATAAATCCTATTATAATAAATAAATTTAAAGGAAATGCCTAACAGCTGCTGATTGCCCAGCTACTTTGACATCATAGAGACTGGAAAAAAAATTTACAATTAAGGGCCTTTGTTTCTTTACCTATTTAAATTATTACCTTTTTTGGTTTTTTACTTGCTAAGTTAAATACAAACTTACCAAGCCTGTTTATCCTGAAACCACAGTGAATGAAAGGCACATAGAAAAGTACACCAGCTACCACAAAACATGTGGCATAAAGAAACTCCATGCGCGGGTTTAGAACAAGTGGTGTAACCAGCAAAAACAATGTGTATGCCAACACCAGACATGGCACTAGCAGTGGTACCTGTAGATAAAGAACACTATGAATGGTGAATTAGATAATTAGATACTATTCTTGGAGAATGAGAGACAAAATGTGTGTGGGAGAGAGAGAAAAAAAAGATTAAAATACTATATTAAAACTAAGCAAAGATATCTGATATTTTAAAAGCATCGTCTTCATTCTGTTATGAAGCAGTCAAAATGATTAAGAATAATAAGTGATCATGCAATTTCCTTGTTTCCCTAAAATCAAGAGATTTTAAAATCTAAGATCATGATGTGCTAAACAGGCACATTTTAAATGCATTTTTGGAAACCGAGCTTTTCTGTCATCATACCTTGATATAGAGTTTGAATTTTTTACCCCCAACTGTCGACATTTTTTCTTTTTCTTTTTTCTTTTTTTTTTTTGTTTGTTTATGCAGAATAGAAAATGTGCTGACTACATTTGTAACACTGAAACCTACCTTGATGATACGTGGAGCATTTGGTTTTGTTTTACGAAACACAAAGAGAACTGTTGTTGATAAGAAGTCCAGAATGTTCATGGGAAACATGAGGAAATTGATGATGTTACCGATTCCCCCAGGAATCACAAAAATGATGGCTAGTATGCCCTGGAAATGAAGTCCAGAGATGTTTTAAGTTGTCATGGAATACTAAGAAAAATAAGACTGTATCCAATGAGTCCTAACAGACTAGCATATGGTCATGGAAACTATGAGAAAACTAAAACAATTTGTTAATGAAATATTTTGTGTGATAATATTTATGCTTTACTGCATGTCTTTACTGCAAATTTTTAAAATGCCTGCATTGTTGAAATTTGTGTACATATAAATACTATTCTCAACAACTCACTGTAAACAAAATGGCAGGAACTGGTGACAAATTATTGACATGAAGAAAGCTGAGCCACTCTGGCATAACATTATCTCTTCCAGCTGCAAATATTATTCTGAAATAAAAATAATTTTTTTTACAAAGTTTAACTTCATAGATCCCTACAATCACATGTTCATCCAAATTAATTTCTATAAAACAGTCCATGGACAAATCAGTTTGACTCCTGTTCATCCAATAAGTAATATTGATCATCTGCACAGCAAGTCATACCTGTTTTATCTTCGGTATTATTTTGTTGTCTAGCAGACATCTAAGACTATCATAATCAGGCATAGTATACAAGAGATAGTACACAAATTATGTCAATATTTAGTAATGAATTTTTATCAAAACCATGTTAAAAAAAAAGTAAAAAATGCATTCACTGTAAATATGGTTATGCTGATATATAGTCATAACATTAGATATGTAGTTTCTAAACTATAAAAATAATGTAATCTTTAACCTTGACCCCGTGAAAAGACTTGAAGCCGCAGCACCAAATGTTGATACTGCTATGGCCAAAAGCATTGTGATTGATGCTGATCCCAATACAACATCAGCCCAGTCCTCATTTAGGAAAATAAAATTATATTTAATCGTGTTAATTTGATTGCTACTAAAAGTGATCCTTTTATTTGTTACCACTTTCTTTCCTCTCCAGATTACTCTATCTAGTTCATTTATTTCCAAAGGATAAAATATATTTAAAAAATAAAATTATTTGAATGTTTAGTAAATTTTACACATCTTATAAATTTTTAGACCTTACCAGAGTTTCTCACTTTCCCACACCATGCAGTGACTTAATTACAAATACTATTTTATTACAAATGCATAAGATACTTTCACTGTTCTCATAATTTTTAGTATAAGATTATTAAACTCTAAAAGTCAGTTGAAATATATAAAATAATTTTATCAAGGTCCAAAATTACCACAGCAACAGCAGAGCTTGTCATCATTTCCTTCCTGGACAAGACTGTTAAGAATGAAATATTTGCCATAATGTAGAGGACAGTAACAACCAGAATCCCCACACCACTACAAGCAAGTAGGTTCCTAGAGAAAACATGGATAAAAAGAAATTTGTTATCCTTAGCAAATTTAAAGAATATTTTTAGTCAGATAAAAGTTTGGCAGGGTTAGAGGATACAGAGGACTGGAAACAGCCAAAATAGTGACTGCCAGTGATCTCACATTTCTCAAATGACACAATAAGAGGAAGCTTATTAACTTATTCAGAATAGAGTATATTTTGATGTTTAAAGTGATCCATATGCTATAAGTCTAGGGGTAATTAAGGCCTGTTTAAAAATGGTTTGTTAATGTTTTAATTTACTGAAGATACAGATCTGTGGTTAGTTATGGTAATGGAGTAATTGTTACCTTTTGGGGTTCTTAACTTCTTCAAAGATGGTAAAGACATTGCTCCTAAAAGTAAAGGAAAAAAAATCTTTAACATCTAATCATCCATTTGTCATCACAGTGCACATAATGCAAGCAAATTCATAATCCAGCATGCAGGCATGACCTCACCCTCACCCTCACAATTAAAAAAATGTAAAAAAATGTTTTGAAGCTCACCATCCAGCATAGGAGTAGTTGATAGAATAGAATGCCAAGGCAATGTTAACTGATTCTTTAGTGGAGTTGTCAAACCCTTGCCTTAGCTCTGCTGTCCACCCTAAATTGAAATGTTTAGACATACATATAAACACACTTGCACATATTGACACACACAAACGCACATAGACACACATAAGTCCACAGGCATATACGAACACTGACACAAACACCATTGTATATACACTGCCTGGAAATAAATGAACATGGAAGAAGTAGACACGATATGCATGTCTGTTTTTGGACATTAACTTAACGACAGGTTGACTATCTTTTGGCTGCATAAATGGCTGGTCTGGGCATGATTATGGGATGAATAATTCTGGCATGTATGTATCTAAGCCGATAGTTATATCACTCAAAAGCACTGAGCATTGCATGATCATTATAGACAAGTTTTGCTTCTACTACCAAAAGAACATCTTTTCAATGTTTGTGTATATATGTAGATATAGTGTGTGCATTTCACGTAATCACTCCTCCAACTGAACAAAAACCTGTTAGGATGTTGAGAACTAACAAAACTATTCCAACTTTAATAATGATTTCGCACCCTGGGCCATCCTGATGATACCACCAAAGACAATGACAAGAAGGGCCAGGATTTTGAGGATGGTACATATCACCTGCACAGGGGCTGCTACATCATTGCTTTTGCAGTTGATCACCATTAGAGTCACTTAAAACAAAAACAGGATAGATCAAACAATCAGCATTGCGATTCAGACTTAATAGTGATTTTTCCTTTTTATAGAAGCTATCATGCTATTATTATTATTATTATTATTATTATTATTATTATTAGCAGAAGATCACAGAAAATGAGCTCTGGACCTCTATGAGCGGAATTTTCTTATTTATTTTTTTTTTTTTGCTCACATTTTTGGAAAGTATGTATGGCATATGTATCTTTCAACAGCTAACCCTCTCGTGCCTTTACAAATAACTTTGTACTCGGGTTAGCCTTTAAAAAAAAAAAAAAAAAAAAAAACAAAACAGGTGAGGATGGACGATCGACTGATCGAGTCTCTTGCCTATCATGGCCACAGCACACAGCTTGACAATCAGTTCAGGCCGCGGGCCGCACACTGGGGCCAACGTCAGCAAGTAGTCAGCGAAGGCCAAGCCTGATATGGCGATCATGGAGGGGACGATGACGGTGGCTGAGGTCCACAGGAAGAGGAAAGCGGGAAGACGACCATAGCAGTCGTGAAGGTAAGCGTACGTCAAGCCGGACTTGCTCACCACGCTGTTCAACTCGGCGTACGTCAGCGCACCTGCAGCAGGGGCATCGATCAAACGTTTGGATTACGAAACCTTCACGCCCACGACAAAGCATATTCTTTTGGCTCGAGAAGGAACGATTGAGAGACAGTAGCCGAGGGCGAAAGCGTGCAAGACATAGATCCTGGGTAGGGAAACAGCAAGTAAAGATTAGGGTGGGGTGGTAATCGAGGTACTTTGTCTGTAACTCCAAGTTTGCTCAGCATGCTGTAATAATTAAGGTCCTAGATAACTATATGGGCATAGACTCTAGACAGGGAAAAGGTGGGTAGATATAAAAGTGACATCTATAGCTGATCTCGCGTCATGCGGGTGGACACAGTCGACAAAAATTGTCGAGTAAGAGTGGTCAAGAACTATTTGAGCACCTGTGACAAATATTCGTCAAATGTAAGCCAAAGCATTTTATCAATGCACGGTGTGGAGAGGTATTTGGTGGAGAAAATCTTGAATACATTAACGACATCTGATCTCATTTCGACGGAAAGCAGTGTGAGTTGTTGCAGACTTGCCCATTGCCCAGCATGATACTGATCGACTTAATCTTGACTGGATCAAAAATGGACAGGTAATGGATTGAAACACTTGATGTGGGTTTTACACCCCTCAGCCAGCGGCTACACAGGTAGATTCGTCTTTGCAACGACTGACACAGTACATATGTTCAATGTTAAGTTGATTTTGCGTGTGACAGACTTACCCAGAAAGGAATCACACCTCCTAGTCCCCACACCACAAGACTCAATCCCACAGACCCTGTCAGCCTCAAGATGTTCTGAGGAAGTATGAAGATTCCAGAACCTGCCAAGCGTGTGAACTCATTAGAGTAACTAAACCGTTACTAGTTCCTGAAGAACTTCTAGAAATCTGATTGTGTAAAAGATTCTGAAGGGAACATATAGATATATCTCTTGAACGGAAGGCTATAGTATTCACCCCGATTTTTTACAACTATAGTATCTTGCATGAGCTTTACCAGTCACTAGAAAACAAAGTGCTGTCCACAAGACCTTAGTATGTTGCCTCGGTCAAAATAAGCATATATGGCTCGGATCAAATAAAAACTATATCTCCCACGTCTATGCTTAAACGAATACCTGTACCTGATTCTAAATGCAGATTTTATTATCCATTGTGTGCGTGAGTGCGCGTGTGTTTGTGTGTGAATAGACTGATGCATAAAGCTGACAGGCATTGCCCAATATACTCGATCGGTCGGTCGGTGTGTAATTGTAACTGCTGCCACTTTCAAGTTTCCAACAAAAAACAAATCCGCCAATAAAGATAACAAGAAATATCTACAGTTTTTGCCATCTATCAGATAAGCTCGAATAACACAAGATGCGAAATATTTAAGATAGAGGGAAAAAATTGTGTGGACTAAAACGTAAAATACCATCTTATTAAAAACTGCTGTGTGTGTGGTTTTTTTCTTTTTACAAATGAATACTTGTTACAGATGTCAGCAAAAAAGGACACAAAAACCCTGGATAATTTAATACACCTACCGATGACAGATCCAATTACAAGCGATGTTCCTCGGATAAAGCCAAAGTTTTGCTTCAGTGTCAGTTTAGAATCTTTGTTGTCTGGAGCAGGCGGCCCCTGACCACCCTTTGGCAAATCCAAGCTGTCCATGTGGTTTGCGTAGGAGCCCTTTGAGGGTCCGTCCTGCTGTCTTCTGTTATAAGGCTGAGAGTATTTTTTCTGGTCGTTATATTCACCTATTGACAATAACCACTGAAGGCCTGTTTGCGAACAACAAATCCGTGCGGTCGTATCACACACTGGATCGCTTATACTGTATATATATATATACTTAATTGTTACAAAAGATTTCAAGGAGACCTCAATGCTAGATGAAGTCTCCTTGGTTCTTTGCGTTTCTTGGTCTGGAATACTGTCTTTACACGAACGAACAAATAAAAAGGGGGAGGGGCTATTGAATAATCGTTGCTATTTTTTTTTTTTTAAACTCTAGTCAAACATCTAGTGAAAGCTTAGATACATTTGGTAATATAGTGCACCTACATATATGTTAGGGGATGATGAACTGCTCTGTTATTTATTAGGCGGCAGAATGTAGGGTCAAGTAGACGGCTACAAGCTGTAGATGGTAATAATACGGGTATGTGTAATACGAGTGGTACCCTAGTCCCTCGACTAAAGTACAGCTTGTATTTTTTTATTTTTTTTTTCTGGAGGGGAGTGGGTGTGGTGGAGAAGGAGGTATTAAAACCGTATTATTATCAACGACGTTTCTGCTTTTATTGATTGTTTCACTTGGTGTAAGACTCTTTTACCCACAGAGATAAAAGAAACAAAGATAGTAAATACTATAGTATTTAGTACCTTTGGTAGATGTCACCTGTGGTGTCACCTGCTTCACGTGGTGATTTTGACCTAAAGAGTACTAAAGGGGAGAAAACCACTGATGGCCAGCTCTGTGAGAAGTACGTGTGCCCCGAAGCTAGAAATCACGAATTTACAACCCTCATTGTAGTGGTGACGAGCGAGTAAAGTGAAACAGTATAAAAATCGTTGTATAGGCTCCAATAATGCCATACAGATCACTCCCGCAAATTCTTTTATAACAACAAGCATCCTTTATGTCGACCCGAGAACTATATAGTAAAGTATATATGTATAATCAGTAGGAATGGACAGACCCGGCCGTTCTTAGCCCCCGCGGGGCCCGATCAGGCATATGGATTAATTTGGAGCCAATATATATATAGTTACTATATTAATCAAAAACGTGGAGCCTAAGGCAAATGCCTCGATCGTCTGCATGCCCCTAAGCATGGCCCGGGGATGGATACATGCATAATATCGATTCCCCACTCTCACTGCCTTGCAGTATATATAGTGGCAATCTGTGTGTTTATTTTATAGTTTTAGAACAGAAGTGCTGATGATACCATGAAATTAAATAATTTTAAATAACCCTTGTATTATTCCGCTATATCAGTCAGCTGCGCCACAATAAACGTTCGATCTGTTTTTAAAGACGTTTTCATTTATACACACACACGTATCCCTGCCAAAAAAAGAACTACAAACGAATCCACACAAGGGAAGGAATCTATAGCTACAAGTTTCATCTTTATTTTTATCAACGATAACTACCTTGGATTGCTGTGGTCCGTCTGATGTAACAGGCCTGTGCTCGGAGATTGGTTGTACGTGCGCACCGTCTTGACTAATTGCATGATGTATCATTTTTCTTCGCCTTCAGCACCCCCTCCACGTTCACACCTTTTTTTTATAATATAAAAAAAAACAACAGATATCTTTCATATGAAATCTTAATGTCTTGCAGGTCATGCGGTTCGAGCTCGCACTGACTACAAGATCACCACCATGGATCCCTTAATCCGACCGTCCGTGATCGCCATGCACGCGCTGTACGTGCTATATAGAATATTCCTCCTGGAAAAAAAGGCAGACTTTTGCAGACGATATAGGAACCAATGTCCAGTGAACTATAGCATTAAATGGTTTACTGTGTCATAGGTAAAACAGTCGAACACAACTTAATTATCCTTCGGGCGCCTTTTTAACAACTTCGATCCTCTGGTATATCGATTAGGTAACCTAGCTCACCGCATGCAGCTTATCTCGCTACGGATCACTTCTTTCAAGAAGGAAATACAACTTAAAAATATCTGACAACCATATAATTTTGTCATTTTATTTGACACTTTATTTTAACATTAGAGGCAGTTGTGTCTTTAGCTTTGCCCTCTCTGACAGCCTCGATCCGCTCTGATGCTTCCCCCCTGGATCATACCTGTGACCAGTTTCAACTGCCGTCGTATCACTTTATAATCTTGTTTTGTTTTACAAACGGATAAAAAAGTAATTCTAAACAAGATGAAAATTATATATATAATAATTTAATTTTACTATTGCAATTCTATTTAACAATCGCAACATAGAGAGTTTGTTCCCTTGTGTCCCATACACTGCGTTGAGCGCGTCGCGAACCAACCTTCACCTTGACACACAAACGGTGTCATACCTCAGGTATTCAAACACAGGTAGGACATTACTCGCTATCCAAGGTAAGATTAAAAGCAGCCTTCTTATCGAGGCATTTAAAATGGCCGATGCGATGCCGGCCTTAGATAACAGGGAGAACGATAACGAGTGTTTCTAGAGACTGAGGTGTTTTTGTGGCGATAAAGAACTGCATGGAGACAGTGGCATGTGTCTTTACCGCACCTGTCCAAGTTAGTGGGGTTCACTCAACTGCTGTCAAAATGGCGTCGTGTTTGCTGTGAAACCAGGAAATGACTTTTAATAAACCTTTTCTAATGGAAGATTTGTTACATATTTTCCAATAAAGACAAATTAAACTGATGCATTACATGAACATCTTGTGATGCTTGAACCAATTGTAATATTGAGTTATTAGGCGTCAAAGTATTTGTCACTTCCGGAAACTTTTCTTTAAGAACTCTTGGCGAGATTTATATAAATCAGTTGTCAAAAACATAAAACAGAATCATGTTACATTTATGCTTAACACAGAGAAGAAATGTATGTGTTTTTTCAATACAAGTTTTATATCAAATTTTAATGATATATGTTATAGAATTATGAAAGTTCTTCACACTATTTTGTGTTGGTTTTTATACACCAGTTTTATTAGTTAGTGCTATACATACATGAAGTGCAGTTGAATGAAAAGCATTTTCCATGTAGTTGATAGCTTTTTATAAAATTGACATGAATGCGATGATTGATATCTCGATCCCCCTATCATTATTATATAGTTTTTCAACATAAATATGAATATTCACCCTGCACTCTACCCAAACCCCTTCCTGCAAATACATGCACAAATGCACACACATGCATCAATACATACATCTAATTTTCCATCTGTGGTTTTTATGCACATTACTTTTGAGAGAAGATAACAAATTTTATTCTAAAGTATGATGGTGATTTATATACATATATATTATATTATATTTTTAGAGTTATTCTGCCCAAAATGGGGTTGCTACAGCTGCTTATAGCAGCTTGCATGGTGGGCACAGCAACATGTCAATCAAGTGTAGATGTGCAGAGCTGTTTGAAGGATAACACTGTGGGTTGCAGTCTAGCAAGGCCTCCGTGAGTTTGTCTTTCTTTATGATGGTAGCTTTCATTGAAATTTATATAATTGATGAGAAATAGATGTAAGTGAATTTGAAATCCTTTGAATGTATGTTAATTACATTATGTATTACTCCTTTTTTCATATTTCAGAGCAAAATTTATTGTCCTATTTTAACATCTTTTACAAAAGTTAATAGCACAGCAGTATTAGCATTAAAAAGGGGTTGGTGGGTTATTTCTTACTATTTCTGATCTTCTAATAACATCCTAAAATTAATGTTTTATATAATTTGGTGATAAATGTTATGATAAATATCATTTATCAAATCCTTGTATAAAATTATTAATCTAACACAGTCAAGAACGGATGGTGGAAAGAACCACATGCAAAAATGTAAAAAGCTTGCAAAACCATTTTTGAATGTTGATAATTATTTTGTGTGGCACACAGCTTAGAACAGCTACGGTGTTGCCTACGCTTGCAGCTGGTTTCTGATAACAAGCAACACTTATGATAATGAAAGAGGGAGATAACACTGTGTTTATCTAAATCGCTTTTTAATCCAGCCACAACTTGACTAGAATCATATTTGGTTTGATAACATTTGTTGTGATGGATTAGTGTAAAAAAAAAACCTTCATTTATGTATTAATCTGCAGTCTTTTTTACGACTGGTGCCTTGGACATGACATTTAGATAACAAAAACTTTCTGCTTTTGTCTTCGCCTTATATGATAAACCCAATACCCATGATGTTAGATAGTCAAAGAGAGAGTTCCATTCTCGTGCAAGAGCCTTGAAGTGGAACTGTTTCATGAGTTTATGAATTATCTGAAAATCTAGTGTACTAGCCACCGTTATGGAAAGGGACGTCCAGGACCAGGTCCGATGGCGTAGTGTAGTTGCGGCCACTGCTTCACTGCGGGTGATTAGGAACAAGAAGAAGCCCTATTATGGAGCCTAACTGTTTATCATCAGATAATTATACAGTAAAAAGCTACCTAGCCGTCTTTTAAGAATAAAATGAATTGAAAACTGTTTACATTTGGCATCAGTTGACAATTTTATTTATATTATTAATGCTTAAGAAACAGCTAAATTCTCAAACAGCATTCATATTTTTTATGTTTACATGACTTTGACAGTTGTATATGTATACAATTACTAATAAACTTGTTCTTATGCTGACTCATTCTTGCAGTAAGCCCCAGAACCCATTTTATTTCATTTGTAACCATTTACAAATGAAGAGAAAAGGAGATGTAATTTATTAAACCTTGTATTATGCTCGACATGTATTTTGTGACAAACATTTTACCTATCCTATTGTTTTAAATCTCACAGGCATATTAATATGTGACCAAAAACAAATCTTTTTGACATTTTGAAAAGAAAAAAAATGCATGAGAGCTAAAGTGTGCACAATGTTTACTCCTCACACCCTCTAAAAAAAAAAACCAACCCAATTTGCAAAAAATTTGCCTTTACTTTGAATGAAATTGTCATTTAAACAGTTTTTTGCATTGAACATGAAACAATTTAAAAGCACTGGATTTTACAACTACAGTTAAACTGTGATGTTTGTGCTCATTTAGTACTCATTTCTTAAATTGTACTTGTTTTTTTTGTTTGTTTGGTTTTTTTTGACAGACAATATATGGTTCTTGTTCCTCGCCGAATTCGACCCAATCAGGTGATTCAGGCATTTGTGACCATTTTGGACATGCAGTATGCCAATGATTATGTCAATGTAAGGATTTCTGTTGTCAAGGACAATGTTGAGTACACTGGATCTAGTCTACGATTTGACAGGGCATCTAGCCGACTACTGCAGTTACAGGTGTGTGCATTCTTCCTCATAAAATAGATCACTTGACCAGTGAACACTTGTCACTAAAGACTCTTTTGGTCTGTGTCATGAATTTCTTTAAATCTGTAGAAACTGCCTAATCTTTTGTGAACACGTACATTCATGACAGCTGTGTCAGGTTGTTAGCAAAAATAAATGGATCTTAAAAACTAAGCCCTTTGTAAATATGAGTTTGACATTTCATAATCTCTTTTATCTGCAATTTTTTTTAAAGAATAAGAAACCTTTTTCTCTACTTCAAGGGCCATTCATATGTAGATGTCTTAAGCATTCAGTGTGCTTAATATGTCTGTCTGATTCAAGTCTGAATTGTTAGAAAATAGCATTTGTATATAGAAAGTTAAAAAAAATCCAGTGAAAATAAAAGAGAATTTGATTTATTTTAGATGCCTTCAAACGCCCAGTTTGGAAAATACCGCCTGCGTTTGGAAGGAAGTTTAAACTCAGATTCATCAGGCACCATTTTCATGAATGAGACAGAGATTGAGTTTAGCTCCAAACAAGCGTCCTTGTTCATCCAAATGAGTCAGCCCATCTACAGACAGGAACAAAAAGGTAGTTCTGTTAGCTGTGACTACCTTTGGGTTTGTAAAATTCAACGAAACATTATACATAGTTTTGAGCAAGAAATGCAGATTATGTGGTACATTTTCTCTCACTGCTAGATTTGAAACAGCAGGTTATTTACGGATTGGGGACATAAGGACATTATATCAAGAAAATAATTTCAAGACCATATAAAAAGGTCAAGAGAGGGAGTGGGAAAGGGTGTATCTGTGCATACGCACACACTTGCATGTGTTTAAAAGGTTTTAATTAACTTAATCACAAGAGTATCAAATGTCAGACCATTTTTTTTTTTCAATCATGAAAGGTTTTATGCTATTAGACTTGCACCTATGACCAAAATTAAGATACTAAGTAACCCTAAGTGACTTAGATATTGTTAAGACATTAAAATGCTTTTAGAGCATGGTAATTTTTTTTACATTGATGTCTTTGAGAAAGTAGAGAGAATTTGTGATGTTGAGCTAAAATGTGAGTTTTATAACTTTATACAGAGATTTTACTGTTGTGTTGCAGTTCATTTTCGTATTGTTCCCATCATGCCAAACTTGATGCCCAACTATGGCAGTATGACAGTATACGTAGATGTGAGTATTTTTCTTTTTCCCTTTTTTTTTCTCATTTTTGTGTTTTTTTTATGTTTATCATGTTTTTATATAAATAGTTTCTAAAGAGAAAGAGATCGAATCAGTCCTTTGTTTGTGCATGATAGGATCCAACTGGCTTTCCAGTGCGGAGATGGCTTGGAATCCAGACAAATGCTGGTGGTAAGAAAGTGATTTAAATTTTTTTTTATTGAAGACTGAACTGTATGCAAAAACATGTTGTGCTCTTAAGACTCCATTCATAACATCAATTAATGCCTCAGTTTTCAAAGGCATGAGGGTAGGAAACATTGTTGTGCTGTTGTTGAATGCAGGCGACACCAACTAATGCATATATTTTGTACTTCTCTGTAATTTTAGTACTTATACTGCCCCAAACTCAATCCTATTATCATGATAATTATACCTCACATATGAGTGATGAATGAGGATGCTGGAGCTAATTTGTTCCCCTTTTTTATGAACATTTCTTTCCATATTTTAACTTTTGGAGTAAACAAAATACACAAGCCTTGTTCTACAGCCACCTTTGATCACATATTCTTTTTGATACACTGCAACTATAAGTCACTGATTAAAGAACTGTTATTCTAAGGATGACCGTAGTTCTTTGTTCTTTTTGTCGACTAATTTGAGCTCTTATTTCCATTTTTCTTGTACCAAGGATGGTGAATGCTTTTGACTCCTGGTATCAGATGCTTTATGTAATCATGGTTGATTTTTAATTGTTTTGTAAATAGGTCTGGTCAGTCTAGATTTCACATTATCAGACCAGCCCAACTTTGGGACATGGAACATTAGAGTTGATGCCTTTGTAAGTATTTGACTTTTTTGACAGGTTTACTATGATTTAAGTTGGCTTTAATTGTACATTTTTTTTTCAGTTTGGGATTGGATTATAAGAGTGCTTGACTTTCATGATTGTCAGCAGTTATCCTCTAATTTCTAACCATTTCCTCTTGAAAGTCGTCTTTGTGTATTTTTCATTATAGTTTCAGAGTTAATAATTACAGTGTATCAAAGTTTTCCCTCTTTGAAAGTGTGGTTTTGCATGTCACTCGTGATGTGGATGCTTTTATGCACACATGCATGCATCCATTTTTCCAGTTATTCTGTACCACTACTTATCATCTTTAAGATAGTTAAAGAACATATCTGGGCATGAATACATTCTTAATAAGTTTGAAACATTATATCATAAAAGCATTCTTTGCATAGGCAATGTTTTTTTTTCTTTCAGGGCCACACCTATCGACAGCCTTTTCAAGTGGAAGATTTCTGTAAGTTTTGTGATGGATAAAAGCATGTTCAGCTTTGTCATGCAGCATTGATGTTTGCTGGTATTTCATTTGCAACATACATGCAGAATATACATCATTCTCTGTTTATGTAGTATATAAAGGTTAGGGGATTGGTGTTTTTGTTTGTTTGTTTGTTTGCTTGGTTTTTTTTGTTTTTTCTATTATTTCTATTGCGCAGAGAGTGTGATCTATCTTGGTTGTGATGCTGCGCGTTAATAGTTCACATTATTATTATTATTGGTCTGAATTGGACAGGGGTGAACCCTTTGATTTAACCATCCTTAAACTCAAGCATCCTCTTTTGGGATGAAATCATATTAAGTAAAACAAACCAAGTTATGAGGTTACTACTTATCAGGTAAGGTACCAGCAGTGCTTTCACTTCCTGGGGCAATTAAGTGGTACCATATGCTTTAACAACATAGAAACTGTAGTATATGTGTATTAGAGTATTTTAATTTTTTGATGTTAGTCCAGCAATTCTGTTCTGAGTAAAAGGACAAATATTATTTAAGAGTTGTATGATTAGTGAAAAGTTCTTGTTATTTTTAGGGGAACCCAGGTTTGATATCAATGTGACAGTACCTCCTTACATGGTAGAGATGCCCGGAATTGTGATTCAAGGTGTCGTGCTCGTAAAGTAAGCTATATCTATTGATCTTATTAATCCTGTGGCTGCATGACCTAATTGTCAAGACCCTTATATGCTGATTATTTTGACTGCAGACATTTCACGATGAAAAAAAAATTGGTGCATTTTGCTTGAGCTTACTCAAACATTCTTTCTAAATGAAAGTCTTGAAATCCTGAGATAACAAAGCAATCTTTAGGTTTTTTTTCTTGTGAGATTATAAGGTATTTCAGGTGTAAATGGCTTGTATTATATTTCTGGACTTAAAAATCCTAGTATCTTGAATGGCAGTACATAAAGCCAGAATAACAAAATGTGAACTGAATAAAACATTTTAGGTTGTAGCTTGTCATCAGCAGTTGGAAATAAAAGGTGCAGTGAACTGATTTGTGTGTATGCGTGTGATTTCATTATATAAGAATGTAGCTGTCTCTCTTTGACAGTCATACAAGTGGCCGTCCTTGCAAAGGTAATGGTACCATAACTGCATATTTTCGACCACGTGAAGCAGTGTGGAATGCTACAAGAGGATGGGAACGACCATACTTGTTAAAGCTTCCTGGATTTGTTTCGCAAGACAATGAGCCAATACCCTACAAACCACTGTCTGAAATTCCTGTCATGGATTACTACATGTATCTTCGAAATGACACCTGGTTCATCGAATATGTAAGTTTGTGTTGACTTTTTGCATTTTGTTTATCAGATTTTCATCCATTTAAATGCACATGCATCTGAGCATAATTATTCTAGTAATGAATATTGTAATCATGTTGCTAATTGATAGATGTCATTCATTAAAGCAAATCTGTGTAAATTGAAGGCAGCATATAATGTAACAAGAGCTAGGAGAAGGTAGGCATAAAGACCATGTCTTCATAATAAATAAATACATGTTAAGGTTGAAAGAATATCAAAATGCATGTCATGAAAATTGTTGTTGGAGAAATCATGAGAAACACCCTTCCTTGTTCCCTGTACAACTTTATTAGAGTGCCTGATTTATTACTTTATGCTAAATTTGCATCAGAGGATTTGTGTGTATATGTGTGTGAGCAGTGCAAAATAAGTGAACCTTAGTAGCATTAGAAACCATTTCTCAAATCAGTGTGAGGTTTGTTTTTCAAGTAATATCAATACCTAAGTGCATAAAAATTTGATGAAAACTTGAAAATCATTGCATAAGATAGCATAAATACCTGAATGTTTATGTGCAGTATGACGGTCGCATAGACTTTCAGTATACTCGTGAGAAACTCGACGCTCTTGCCCGGTTGTCAGGCGAATATGGATCGCTGGTGGACAGTAGTGTATACTTCTGGGTGAACGTTACTGATTGGTACTCTGACATGAATCGTACAGGATGGGCAGGTACAATCTTGGTGGACTCCAAAGTGAAGTTAAAGTGGGTTGGTGAGCCTGTAAGGACTTTCAAACCAAAATCAGTATTGAAAGTTCAGGTGAGCAATAACATACTTTGAAATGTTTATATTTATAGGCATCTTCACCTGAATATTTGATGCTAGTAGAGAGAGATTTTGTTTTTATGGTAGAAGTCTTTTGGGATTGATAACCGGAACTTAGCGGATTTTTCAGGGGTCACAATGCTGTAGTATTGCGGTGGTCTTGAGTTGATGGTGCTTTGTTTCTGAATGTTCTTCTTTTCTTGTGTTTTAGCTAAAATCTTTGCCCATACAGATTCCCACACACTTGCATGTTCCTATTTGCATATTTTTGTTGCTATTTTTTGATAAGTGTGAAACAGATCTTTATGTATCAAGTTCTGTTATCTTTTAGTGAAAACAATGACATGTTTCATGCATGTTTTACTCACTTCTCCACAGATTGCGGTAATGAATGCTGATGGAACACCAGTACCTGACAATCAAGCTGGCCTGGTTACCCTTACTGAGTCTATTTACACCACAGGCAGTGCTGGTGGGGGCGTGTCCATGCCTCAGAGTAAAAATCCACTTAAAGGCATAGCAGAGTTTGAAACCTATCTTGATGGCAATGCACAGACTTTAATTCTAAGGGTAGATATCTTTAGTTTGATTCTTATTGTTTTGCTTACTTTGAAGGTTTAGTGTTTATCACATAAAAACCAAAAATTCCTTTTAGCTTTATGTATGATCTTCAATATTACTACAAATAATAAAATTGCTAGATTCTGTTTTACTCAAGTTATGTCTCATTTTTATGAGCTTCAAGCATTGCAAGCTTTGTAGCAGTTATAACTTTTACCTTTTGGACAGGCTCAGGTATTAGAACAAATGCAAATTAGGCTTTACGTTTTGAACTATTTTGAATGGTGCATTTCTCTGTTGTTTTGGAGATATTACAACATTCCCCATGAGTGGCATGTTTTAGTCTATAATGCACATTCTTAGAAGATTGATGTTTCAACATTCTCCCAAACTAGTATTCACTACTGTTGTGTGCTATGCAGGCTACATACAACAACGACCAAACCTCACTGATAGAGCTGCGTGCCTCACGATACTTCTCACCTTCCGGCAGCTACATAACAATCACTACTTCAACAGATCATCCAAAAGTAAGCATTTTGGTGTACTGTTATTTGAATAGTCTGAATTTGATAGTCCCACATTTTCAGTCTCCGCTGATAGAACTTTTTCTCTTCATAGAGTTGTCACCCAAAACATGAATTCCTTTTTTTATCCGTTATCACCTCAGGTTTTGCCAGAAATGTGTCACTTCTAGTGTTGTTATTGAAGGGTTGTACAGTATGATCTAGGATTTCTCATCATTGTTGAAACGAGGCCTCACTGTTGGGACCACATGGTTTATTAGCACTTTGTTGTGTGGAATTAAAGCTGTATAGTGTCGATGAACAGTAAAAAGGAATTAAATCTTCTGAAAACTTAAGAATACAGATTTCAGACTGATAGCAAGTGATCGGAACATAATTAGAGAAGAAATGCTTTCTGTTAAATGTGACAATTCTTAGGCTGTCAAATGTAATTTGTCTTAGGCTTTTGACCAGAAAAAAAGTTACACAAGATGGGCAAATTACTTCAGAATTTATTTTTGAAATTTTTCAGTAAGCATCATTATCACTATCTTTCCTCCAAAATTGTGGTCCACGATTTATATTGCAAAATGACCATATATTCATGTGTAGCATGCTTTGTTGGTACTAGCTCTATTTATAGTTATATCTGCGATTACAGATCTGTTTTCTGTTTCATATTTTAGGTGAATGAATATATGATCGTGCACGTGAGAACCAGCCACTTTATTCCTAGAATATTTTATCAAGTAAGTCTTCAAAAAATCCTTCGGCTCTGTAATTTTATTCATAGAAATTAAGTGTATGTTTGTTTCTAATTCACTACACTGGTATAAAGAATATTGTGACATGTAGTGCATAATTTATATCACATTCAACTTCTTTAAACAACATTCAATGCTGTTTAGTAATACTATTAAAGACAACAAAAACCAAAAAACCCCATGTTTATTTGTGGTGACCATGGTCTGCAGATTAACATTTCTGATCATTCTTTGGCATGTAAATGTGCCTAGCAATTGAGCAGTTATATATAGACCATTAATTTTATGTCTGCAAAATAAATCATTCGAGTTTATCACAGGTTCTAGCACAAGGAAACATTGTAATTGGGGATGAGCTAGAAATGACATCCAAACAGAAGACATTTGCTGTAGCCTTGTCTCGTGAAATGGTACCCATGGCTCGCATCATTGTATACTATCTGCGTCAACCAGAAGAAATAGTGTCTGATGTCTTGAATTTCTTTGTCAATGGAACAAGACAAAACCAGGTACAGTTAAATAAGCTTCCCTTATTCTAAGTGTCCTTTGCTCTGACTAACCAATGTCCTTTTCATTGATTCTGTTTACTACCTTTTAATCATTAGCATTTTTTTTTCACTAACTTTCACAGGTCACATGACCATAAGGGATTAATTGTTAGTGAGAAAGTGACTTTATGTAATATACAAATGAACATATAAAGTCACTGCCAAACCTGCAAAATAAAATAAATATACTCTTTTAAGTCTTTATTGCAGCAGAATTGCACTTATAATTTCTAGGGAAATATGTTTTACTGATTTTTCTTAACTGTGTTTTAGTTTTGAAAATTTGAGGAAAAAATTTGGTCCAGTCTTTTCTTTTTAACCAGTATTCATCTTCTGAAATACATTGCTTTAGTTCAAAAGGTTTCTTTTATGTAAAGGTAACCTTGGGAATCAACCGTGGAAAAGATTTCACTCGTGATACAGTGGAATTCAATGCAGAGGCTGATCCTGGGTCCTATGTTGCTTTCAGCGGCATGCTTCTTGATCTGTACAACAGAGGGTTAAATGATGGAATCACAGAGAACAAGGTAAACTTGGCAACTTGGTTTAAAGTTTGTGAAACAATTGACAAATGTATACTTTCAAATAAACACCACATTTGTTACTTGTAACATATTTATTTTTGCATCATTGCTTTTTTCATTTCATTTTGTGAAGTAAAACAGAATTAATGACGTAATTCATATTTCAGTTGATTGACGAGCTTGCCACTTACGATGAACCAGCAAATGGCACACTTCGTCATCTCTGGCGAATCAGTGACACAGAATATGAGTACAAATTCTTTCATGGCTCGGACTATGGCGTTGATGCCAATACCAGTTTCTTGGTAAGGTGCTTTTCCTTGTTTCTTATTTAAAGGAGTTGTTTTTAGGGTAGGACCTAGCTAATACTGCGTTCATTGATGTCACACCACAAAGTTTGATATGCACATTCGTTCCATGAAAAAAAAAAATTGTTTTGTTTGAGGAGCTTTTCCACCCAAAGTGACAATAATGTTTTTAGACAATAAAATGCCCAGCAGAAGATTAATAAATGCTATAATTATGATTCACTCCTCACATCACCATGGTACATTATTACACTGTTTAACACCACAGTAGCATTACAATATTCCTCACAACTCCACTGTACAGTTCATCTCAAACACAAAATTTAAGTGGTTTTCATACCAATTCTTTAAAGAATATTATTTTAACAAAATGTCTGTTTATCCTTCAATTGTGACCCTCGTCTGTTTGTGGCAGAGACTGGTCCCTTCCCACTACCTCTATTTCTCAAAAGATAGAATAGGAATAACTGATCTCATGCTAGTTCCTATGTCGGTGCTCGGCCATTAACACTCCCCATACTGGTCGACTCGACTGCCCCAGGGTGGCGACCCACAAATTTGATGTATGACCTACATCTGCGGTGGTGCATCTCTACCATCTCCAGCTATAGCATGCACAATGTTAACTTCTCAAGCTGATCTGTCAGCAACTGCCCCCAAGGTTGCAGTCTAGAAGCTCACATGGTGTGTCTCCATGGCCACCAACAGCAACACAGTGGTAAACCCTTGCATAGCGCCTGCTAGCCTGTTGCTGGGGTCTCAATCACACTATCTGTCCAGTGGCTCTGCGCAGGTTTCTCAGCTCTCTGGCATATTATGTGTTATGCCCCGCTTTGCCCTCACTCAGCATACTACTACCAGCCAGCCTCTAGATCAGGGGTCTCAAACTCATATTAGCATGTGGGCCGCAGTGGAAAGTAACAGCCAGTCAGCGGGCCGCACCACGAAAAGAAAATGTTTTTTCATTAAATTTTACAAAAAATTAATTTTCCACCGCGGGAGTTAATCACCAAGCACAACATACATATACACGCGGACGTGGCCAAGGGCCGCACAAAAATGTTTCGCGGGCCGCATGCGGCCCACGGGCCGCGTGTTTGAGACCCCTGCTCTAGATGCTTGCTCAGTGATAAAACAAAACCCACCCCAGGCTGTACTTGCCAGCCTTAAACGCCCACCCCAGCCAAGCTTGACAATTTAAACTAACATTCTACACATTTTGTCCTATGTCATTCTTCAGAAAATATTATTTTCTTTTTAGACTTCTGGCCTTATTGTTCTGACTGATGCAGAACTGACACGCCAAAGAAGTGAGTATTCAAACCTAGAATTAAACTTAAAAGAGGAAAAAAAATTAACTTGGCTGAGATATTAAATTTTCCAAAGAAAATGTCCATACACATGAGCATTTTTAACATCTTGAGAGAGTGTGTATGTATGTTTGTCATGTTTACATTGATTATCAATTTAAGAGAAAGTTTATAAATAATTTTCTAAAAGATGCTGAGGTCTGCAGAAAGGACCTGGATCAATATCCTTGCTTCACAGGGGATGGTCAGTGCTATTCATCAACTCAGCGCTGCAACAAGGTCTTTGACTGTAACGATGGTGCTGATGAATTCGGGTGTAAGTAGCAAGAAAAATGAAAGCTATGAAGATTTTTATTGGTGGCAATAATTTTCATTTTCTCCCTCTCCTTAACATTTGCTTTGCAGACTTCTACACAATAATTGTATTGTAAAAAAAACTTAAAAATGCATTGAGGTTTAACAGCTAATAGTGTCTTTTGTTACTTATTGTATGTTTACATTATGTGATTAGGTAATATGGATAGCAATGGAATAAAGCATATGTCAGCAATGGATCGTGTCAGTAGAGTGATGCGTTTCTATGACAACAGCTCTTGGGCCTGGCAAGAAATATTTACAAAGTAAGTTGGTTAAATATTAATGGTGAAAATGATGTATAGCTGTGATACATGTGCATGAGTACTTTAGGCTCTTGTCCTTTGATGAGTGCATAGATTTGCTTTGTCTTAATTTGCTTTTGGTCAATGACCAATTACTGATATAGATTGATTCTGATTATAGTTTTGTGATAGTTTATGTAAGGATCATTGCAGCCTCGTTAGCTTTGGGTAATATTTGTGCAGGCCAGATGGACGGGTCGATTTCAGGGTGCCAGTTCCCAAATATCCCCTCTCTTGGGTTATCAATGGTTTGTCAGTCAGTCGAGACCTTGGCTTAGGCATTATGACAAGGCCTGTTCGTGTGAGTAAAAGTTTACATTTTTGCTTTTGTTTGCAAAAACAGTCAAAGTGAATTGTAAACAAGTTATTCTAGAGACTGTTTGAAGATTTTTATGGTGATTCCTTAGCTGTGAATGTTTCCTATTTATCTTATTCTTGTTATCTTTTCTTATTTAAACAATTTTGAAGGCAGATGATATGACATTTAAAAGAAAAGTGCACAGGAACAAAAAAAAAAACCCACATTTTTTTAACCATTACTTTTAACTTCTGCATTCCAGAGATTGATTTTAAACAATTAATAGACCAGCTTGTATGAACATTTTTTTGTGACTGCAGTATGATGCTGCTCGCTATATGTACATCCAAGTGGAACATCCAAAGATCATAGTTCGTGGTGAGCAAATAGGAGTTCGTGTTACTGTCTTCAATTATTGGTATGATGATGACTATCTTGAGGTAAGTACTATTATAATGGTCGTGTTTGTTGTTCACATCATCTCTCCTTGCTGCTAAATGTTTCTGAACTTCTTATGTAAAAAATTATAAGCAACCAGAGGCTAGTAGTCAATATTTGAATATTCAGAGGAAGGGGTTTAATAGATGTGTACTGTCTGGTTCCATCTGCACAACACCTGATTACAGTCTAGATGGTCAGTTGATGCCAAGCAGTCAGCAATACTGCATACATTTTTTATTATGTTAAGTGGTTGTCAACCGTCCACTTAATTCCTGGCAGGATCTTGTGTACTTGGCAAGATGAAAGCTTGCTACAAGCTGGAAAGATCTTAAGTAAGATTAAAAAAAAAGTTGCACATAATGGGGCAGATGTTTTCCATAGGGGCACATAACTCATTTTAAAAATAGACCACAATATTTACAAAAAGAAGTAGGTTTATATCTTTTGTACATGTCCAGAAATACCTTCATTACCATCATTATTTCTGAAGCCAACTTCTTTTTGACTTTTCAAGGTACTTGTGACCATGCATGGAAGTGAAGACCATGAATTTGTGCTGGTAGAAGAGAGAGGTTGGGTCTTCTCTTACAAACCTAACACACACAAAGGAGATCATCAAACCATTGTCTTTGTAAGCAAAATTTGTTACCATATTTGCCACAGCTCAAATCAGTTTTTGTTTAGTTTGGAAAACATGATCTCCCTCACCTAACTGGTTGAAGGGGTCAGAGCTCTGTGGTATTTTTGTCTTATCTGATGTCTTCCTTGTGTTGGACTTGTGATTGTGTATGTTTTTGATGTGCCTGCGATTGTGCATTTGGAATGTGGTGCCTCCTCCATTTTGATGGCTTTGGTTCCTTTTTTTCATGCCGAATTCATGATTGGCGCAGTTCTGTGGGCTTCATGTCCACTTGACTTGATCTTTGTTGATCAGTGAACTTTTGCATGTGCATCATCCCAGTGCAGCTGATACTTCTGCATTTGCTATGAAGTGTATTCCGGCTTGTATGGTATGTTTGATATTTGGGCTGTGCTGTGTGTGTACACTCCCCTTCGTCTGCTATAAATACCTACATCATTTTGTTTTGCCACCACCTTATTTTGATGTCACACCACCTGTCATTTGTGAAGCAGAAAATGTAGCTCTAGGCTTTTTGTCTCTGTACTTATCACTCCAACTCAAAACCTGTCGATGACAAGATTTAAACTTAGGTTAGCAAAATTTGATAGAAACAGAACACGCTGATAATATGTTCACATTGCTGATATCACCATTGCAAATCCAGTAGCCTTACAGAGCATTGATCTATATGAGTGCCTAAATAATTTTTATCACTGTCTTATAGCTGGAGCCTGGTGAATCAAAGGACATATACATGCCCATTGTGCCATCAAAGGAAGTAGTTAATGGCTACATTACATTTCGTGTTAGTGCTACTTGCTTCATGGAAAGGGACGAGTATGTTGGAAACATGACCGTCATTGTAAGTAGAATATTTATATATCTTTATCTGTAGCCTGGTGTTTTCTGATGCAAAGGAATATCAGAAGAAATTTTGCAGATTATTGTATTAGGTGTGTAGAGGCATCAAATTTTCCCATTGTAGTATAAATAAATACTGAAGTAAAAATCTTCTCAGTAGAGATAACAAAAATATTTCTATAAAATTGTTAGCATTAAGTTAATATGTCATTGTTTGTCTCAGATGTACACCAGTGTAAAGATAGTGTGCTTTCCTCAACTATATGCCCAGTAATAATTATTTGAATGTTTCAGCCTGATGGTGTTATGAACTACCACCATACACCATACTTGATTGACTTGATTCGATTCGCCTCCATACAAGTACCTGACTTTGACATCCCAGTACCTGAGCAGTTTGTGGTGCCTGAGGTCCGAGATCATCTGTACGTACCTGGTTCTCCTGTTGCACGGCCCAGTCTTTTTGGTGAGTTGGAGGATGTCCTGTGCTTGTCTTCTGTAGATTTTTATTTTCACAGCTTGAAAGCTAGTGTTGCTGCTTGAGATCTCTGAATGACAAGAGTTTTAACTTGCTTTTCAAAATAGAACAAAATGAATGAGACTCAGAGGTTCAGATATTTATGTTATCAAAAGAATGTTTATGAATAGGTGAAAATGGGGGAGTAAGAGCCATGACAAAACAGAAGCATCAAATATTTAGCACTGGAGAAGTTTGCATGTATATGATAACTTCACATAACCATGCCATATACCATTACCTGGGTAGAGACTAAAACCATGAAGGTGGTAACTATCAGGTAAGCACAGAAAAAAAGTGCTGTCAGGTATCATTAAATCATGTTGGATGGGGCATCATCCAAGTATCTAAATATTTCTTAAGATATCCACAGCACCTTTGTTTGGAATTTGGATAAAATGGTTGCATTTTCTCGCAGGCGATGTCGTCACACCAGGTTTCTTTCAAGACTATCTCAATGCTGAAAACATTCTGTGGCGTCCATATGGTGGCGGAGAGATGATCACATTCAACTTTGCCTACAACATACTGACACTTAGGTTCATGAAGGCATCACAACAACTGAGCGATGAGCGTCTTCTGCGAACACTAGCAGAAATGAATATTGGTAAGCATTGGGATCATCCAGATATGTGCATGCACACAACTTCTTCGGAATTAAGTAGATGACATGATGTTAAAGAAAAATAAAATTTTTATTGTAAATAATCTTTGATATTTACCAAACGACCCAACCATAGGAGTTTAAGGGCATCAACTGTTCTTTAACTAAATTAATTCTCTGCCCCTGGGCAGTAGGTAGAAAGCAGTCCTCATAGCTAGAGTGCTGTCTCCCTTAACCCTGTGCTGCCCTTGGTCTACTATTAAAAAAAAAAACCCACATGGGTTCACCAGTCTTTTCATCAATGCTCAAGGCAGAAGCAGGAAAGGCTGACAACTTATAACAACTTATCTGTAACCACTCTCAGGCTTGCGTTGGGTAGCTCCTTGGAAGTCCCAAGTACTGCCATTCAGCATGTATTGAACAACTTAGCTTGTAGGATGCTGCTAGTTTTTCTTGTGTTGATGCAATACGTCTCAGGTTCTAAATACTTGTCACTTGACTATTTCTGCAGCACCTTAAACAAGACTGAGTTGCATGAACAGCGTTAAACAGCATATGTTTGCCACTTAATTCTAGTCTAGAGTTCAGGTTTCTTAATATATATTACTTGCATATTTTACTTTTTTCTGCAGCACTCCAAAGAGTTCTTGGTTACATGAACGGTACTGAAGGAAGTTTCCATATGTTTAGAGATGACCCAAAACCGAGTCTGTGGTAGGTGTTGTTACTGTAGTGTGTGTGATATGGGTGTGATAAAACTGTAATTTTTTGCTACAACTAGCATCAGTCTTAAAGAAGTCTGTCTTCTAAAGTATAATTCTTCTACTTCGTGATAATGATCTGTGAAGGGATACTGTACAATGTACATAATGGGCACACAATATATCGGTACACTCAAATTTGCGAAGGACCAAAAAGTGAATGTAGACAGTAGCATGCAGAGTGGTGAGAATAATCTCCATCATATCTGAGGTGGAATCTCCTCGGTATCTGCTTTATAAAAGCCTGGTGATCTTTCTTAACCACCAGACTTGGTGGCAAGGCTCTGATACCTTTATGAATATTTTTCCTAAACAAAAGCAGAAACCTTAGTCTGATAGCCAGGACTGCTTAAGGAAGTTTCAACCTCTAATTTTTTTGAAATAACTTATTTGTAAGTTTTCTAATATGTAAACCTTAAGCTGACCAGATTTTAGCTTATAAATGAGCAGTCCATTGTAACATTTCAATAAAATAGAATTAAAATGCATGTAATGTACTTTTTTGTTATTGTTGTTCAAAGGTTGACTGCATTTGTGGCCAAAACTTTGCACCAGGGCAGATTTGGTGAGTGGGAACGAGATTTGTTCATTCCTTTAGAATTGATCAACAAGATGGTGGTATACTTGTGTCAAACACAAAACGAGACCACTGGAGCCTGGGAACCAGACATGTCATCCACAAGCTATGACCGCAAGATGGTGAGTATTTAAAGGATTAAGGGGGGGGGGGGTTCAGGTGGGTTTTTTTTTTCAGTGTTAAGGAATTAAAATGCTGCTTGTTAACTAACAACTTATCTGTAACCACTCTCAGGCTTAGCTGTTACAGGTAGGGACACACACACACATCTTCCATATCCTCCTTCATTTTAACCTACCTACTTCAACCTTCAACCTGTCTACCTAACCCCTTCAACCTGCATGCCTCTCCCACATCATCCCCCTTCTTCTCAACCTACCTGCTTTAACTGCCTGCAACCTATCTACTTAATAGGGATGAATCAGTGTAACTGAGCTGTAGCTATGAATATGTTTCTGTGGGTGCACGCTGTATAGGAAGAGTTAACCTCCCTCAACCTCCTGCAACCTATATCTCCTTCAACCTGCCTCCCGCAACCTATCTACCTGTCTCATCAAAAGCCTTTGTCAAAGTCTTTGAGGTGCTGCATCCATCCTGCTCCCTAACCCCCACCAATAACCAGTACAAATCAAGGAACTGACAGACTGTACAGTAAAAGTGTGATAGAGCTTTTGTTGTGGTTCAGTACATTGTAATTTGGAATTAATTGTTGTGCAGGCTTCTTACCAGGCCAGTCAAACTGAGATGATGTTTGACGACCCTATACCCCTAACAGCATATATTTACATAGCCCTCATGACCACAAAGGACGTGTCAGAGGTGAGTGAGCTGTGATCACAAGATTTTGTATGGCATAGAAATGTTTAAAGGCTGGGAATATGCATATAAACATAAATGTGAGTTCCACATGCACACATGGAAGATGAGCAGAAAGCACAGATCACTATTGTACTTGGCTTTTGATGTAACAGGATGCCCTAAGCTGCATAGACTCTGCAAGAGCTAAAGCAGCCAGCTACTTGGCAGACCAGATGGACAACATACCTTCTGAAGAGATCTTTCAGATGGCCATTACAGCTTATGCTCTTTCTCTGTCTCAAGAACAGTCCAGTGAAGCTTTCAATCTTTTGTGGAGAAATGTTCGCAATGAATGTAAGTGTTACATAACTGATAAACAGATATATGTTTGCATTTATTGTTTCCCCCCTTATTTCTGTAATCACTGTGAAAATTATAATTGCATTTGTTTGTTAAGGCAGGATGTTGCATTGATGGTTGCATCCATTTGTTGTGCTTCTTGTTCCTAATCACTGCCAGTGGAGCATAGGGCCTCAGCTAAATCATGAATTTATATTCAAGCTTACATCAGTAAATTTTGTTTTTAACTGCAAAATTTTGAGTGTTCTTAAAAATTATTACATTTTGAGCTTGGCCTAGACTGCAGGTGCTATGGATAGTACTTTAGATAGAACTCATTATGTAGTGAAATAGGTATTTGTTATTGACTGCATATTCATGTGTAGAATATTTCCAAATTGATTTGTACTTTTTTGCTGACATGTTGCAGCGGAAGGTCTGTACTTTGCCAACAAGAAAGTCCCAGAAAATCCATCTGAAATTTTGAACAATGTGCGCTTCCTACATCCTCGCCAAGAGCTAATGAATGATGGCTACGCTGTACAGGCCACTGCTTATGCCCTAATGGCACTTATAAATAACAATGGACCAAAACTGAATCGTGATGCTCTCATGCGATGGCTAAACACCATGAGAAACACAATAGGTGGTTTTGCTTCTACACAGGTAGGTTGTAGAGGACACTCCTTCAGTGTAAGACTCTAGGGTTTTTAAATCCTTTCACTTGTAGATTATAAAGATGCTTCTAAAATTCACCCGGGCTGGTAACAACTTATGTGCTGATCTGTAGGGAAATAATTGGATAGGTGAAACTAGGGGCAAGTTTTGAACAAAGTCTTGAAAACTGAAAATATAAAAGAAAATGGTGTGCACTCCCCAGTAACAGAGGGCTTCATGAACTCATTTGGACTCTGTTATTTTGTGCTGCAGGACACTTTAATAGCAATGGAAGCGTTATACCAGTTTACACAGGTGGATCCAAATCGTAATGTGTTTGACCTCAATGTGCATCTGGAGTCCACCGCCAGCCCATCTTGGGTGCGAGACTATTATCTGACGAAGGATGATTACACCAGGCTTTACGTTGACAGTGTAAGCTTCTTTCTTGCGTTTTTAAATTATTTACTTTATTTGCTACACTTTGTTACAGAACTAATTTGTTTCACGTGACTGAGAATAAGTTATTTCATTTTTTACATTTAAGAATTAACCAATGCAAGTAGTTTGGCATAATTTTGCACGGTATGATAATTGTACGTCTAGTAATCAGAGATAAATGTTATGAAAATTTTATCTCTCAGATCCCTATTGTGTGGGGCATGGTGAAAGTGCTGGCTCAGGGGACTGGGCGTGCCCTTATGCAGGTAAACAGTTATCTTGAATTTTTGTGCTTATTATGGCTGCATTACAGTAATACAATAACCTTTAATTCATATACAGCCAGGTCATTTTGACTCATAGATTTGAACATTGATTTCCACTATAAAAAGCTACAATGACAATCCTAATCCTAACCACTGTATGTGTTATTTTAATAATAATATTTTAATAAGTTCCATTTGTTAATTGTCTGAAATAATTTACTTGTTTTTTTTGGAGTTTTTTTTTAAACATGATGCTTTACAAACTTTTTTATGAACTTTGTGATTTCAGATCTGTTTATTTACTCTTAACCAGATCTGTTTTAGAAAACAAGATTTATGCAAAAATAAATTGTGCTTTAAAACCATCTCTTTAAGAAATATTTTGCATATCTTGAGTACTGCTCTGTCCACTCTTCAATTCTTCATGCATGCACTTTCTTTCATGATGCGTTCTGTTTGCCGACACTCGTTTGTTATCTGTAAACAGGTGACAACCACATTTAATGTGGAGTATCCACACAGGATCAAACTTCCTCAGAGAGTTAACATGGATGATCCAAACTCAGAAACTGCTGTATTCTTTGATCTCATGATTCAAAGGCTAGATTGGCATGGAAGGAACTTCTCCATCATGGAAATGACACCATGTGCACGGTATGTTTAAGTGCGATAGCTTACTTTTCAGGATACTCGCCCCTCCCTTTCCTAAAGAAAAGAAACAAAAAAAAAACTGAATTCTTTAGTTGGATATTCATTGACTGATCTTACTGAAATCTTAACATTGTTATCAGAAAAGTAGTTTATAAAATACATATTTTCCAGAAAAGCATCAGTTGTGTCAGTGGCAAATCAACATATGAAATAAACGCTCATTTCACATAAAATTTTGGTTTCAGCTGGGTGTTTACTGATCTTAGCAAGACTTCCGGTCTGTCAGTACTGGAGATTGATCTTCCAACTGGTTTCATTATCATGAACGATACCCTCCGTGACTATGTCCGATCTGGAGCTGTGCCAACTTTGAAGAGAGCAGAGTTTTATGGCCGGAAACTGGTCTTCTACTTCAGTCACGTGAGTTGTTTTACATCTGCCAAATGTGCATGCAGCAGATCAGTCCCCAGTGAGGCGGAGACAGCTGGCATGACATGGTCCCAACTGGAAAGGGACACCCAGAACTGGATCTGATGGCATAGTGTGGTTGCGGTCCTGTGCTCCACTGGGGGTGAAAAGGAATAAGAAGAAGAAATGTGCATGCAGATGGATCAGTTGCTTTC
Organism: Pomacea canaliculata; assembly: GCF_003073045.1. NCBI lineage: Eukaryota > Metazoa > Mollusca > Gastropoda > Architaenioglossa > Ampullariidae > Pomacea > Pomacea canaliculata. The sequence goes on along the minus strand of NC_037601.1, from coordinate 18,982,098 downwards.
TTATGAGTCATTAATGTTCCCACATGCAAGCTGATGCATGAATTTTTTATCTTACAAAGTTGTCTGACACTGTATATCTATAAACTTTATGTGTCTGTGTGTAAGCTTTTTTTTTTTAATCTTGTACACAAGATTCATGATTACATTTAAATCCATGTGCACATATTATGAGTTTATGCTTGTAATACTGTTTCAGTTGGATGAAAGTTACACTTGTGTTACTTTCCGTGCTCACCGCTGGTTCCCTGTGGCAAATGCAACAATACAACATAGGATGCGAGTATATGATTACTATGAACCAGGTAAATTTTTAATTCTGTTTATCAAACCATCATGACTTATCTCTAAGCTCTCACCTGATAAATGAATTAGAAGAATGTTTCATCTGTAATTGCCCTTGCAGATTAATAAAGTTGTATTGCTTAAAGAGAGTGATTTCCTAGTTGAAAACTTTGTTACGTAAGTTTGTTTTTTTGTTGCATAATATGTTATGCGCTGCAAAGGAAGCTTGAGGTAGCTCTGATATACTGTATAGATGTTCTGCTGCATTTTCTTCCAGTTGTCATTGTGGGGTTTTTTTTCTTCCAGGGATGCACAATACCACGATGTACACCACATACAATTTGTTCACTCTCAACATTTGTTATGTGTGTGGCTCCTACCAATGTCCATACTGCCCTTACTTCAATGTTGCTACAGCATTGAAAGCCACCTTCACTCTTCTGTGCCTGGCTTTGGGCATAATGTTACAGCGCTACCTTCTTCGGTCATGAGTTTTCAAGGGAAAAAATGTGACTGGATGTTTTGCCAAATGTGAAAGTGAATCTCTTGTTGTATGGTTGGGTTTGCATTGTGTAAAGACTGCAACATTATCTCCCAGGTTCCTTGAAGTATTTTGAATGGCTTCATGCCATTAAGATCATCAGAAAACTTCCATGGCTAAATCTATGTGAGATATTTTGAGTATGAATGTCAGTAATTTAGTGCTGTTGTGAAATCCTCTGTGTGCGTGTGTGTTCACAAGCATAAGTGTGAGACCAATGTCAGCTGGATAATAATGATGACTTAACGGAATGCAGATTTGCTTTGTTTGGGTTTCTTCCTTGAATAGTGCCCATTTACTATAGAACTTTGTTTCATAATAACTTTTCATGTTATTCTTGTCCAAGACAACCAACTTCCTCTCTGAGTTAAAATTTGTCAATGTTAAACACAAAAGAACTTAATCTAAACGATATATTGTGTTTGAATTTTTGTAACAGCAAACATAAAGTGCGCAGTATCTTGCTCAATTAGGGAAAATTAACTTTATATAACTTTAATCAGTGTAATGGTAAAAAGTTCTAAAGGCTTGGAAACATGAGCTAAGACTACTTTCAGAGATATTGGGATTATGCCCAAAAAATTAATTTAAAAATAAATTGTGAAAAGAGAACTGTGAAAGTACCATTACAATTTTAAATGTATAACCATCATGGAACTAGCTACATTTTTCTCTATACATATACCCATTTTCCTCCTTATGATTTACTATATTTTTTAAAATGTAAATATTATTCTGGAATGGACATTTTCCTCATTCATGCATTTGAAACATTCCACTACACAGATGGCTTCATGACTTGTACATAATACACTAAATTGGAAAGAACAAAAATGATTGTGCCTTTACTAAGTCTTGTACCTCTCCCTCCTCCAAGCTGAGGATTGGAGTCTCAATCAACTTTGCATATTTCAGTTTTAAAGTAAAAAGACAAGTTTTGACAAGATTTTGAACCTCATGCAGGTATAACCATGGTGATCTGAGGCCACATAGATTATTAATGTGTATATTTTCTAGAATTTTTTTTTAAAGAGACTCTGCATTCATATCAGTATGTACAGATCATTTGAATAAATGTTATGCAACATTTTAGAAGTATCATATTTTGGTAATTCATTTGCATGTATATATTTCATTTTCAATTGTACCTTTTGATATGAATTAAAAGTATGCTGAATTGTGTATAGTTGAGACTTACTTTTGTGCATTTCGCTGTTTCATCAAGTTTTTGTTAAAAAGCACAATGCATAAAATTAATGTAAAAAATCAGTTTTATTCCAAGTGTTAAGACATTTTAAACTACAAAGTACATGCTCAGCATAGTCCATTTTTGCACATATATATATAAAAGTAACAGATCATGTACAGATTTACAAATGTAACAGTGGTATGACTAAGCAGATGTGGAGATGTCCAATGGATCCTAGTAATCCTTTAAAGTGTAGTTTTATTCAACAATCTTTTTGCAAAATATGGTATTAAAATTTAACCATTTCAACAGTTTTATATGCTTAAAAAAAGTAGCAAAGATATTATATATAAATGAAACCCACATCTGCCAGTGTTAGTATTTTAGTTTCATTCACATTCAATGCATAGATCTTTCGGAAAGTGCTCAAGATAAGAAATCCCCAGTGGCACTTCATGATGTATGTTTTTTATGTTAGTATCCACTAGCAAAGAATATCAACAAATAAGACAAAAAGTCCACTTAAGATGTCTGGTATGATGCATTTAGGAAATATCAGAGGCGTTAAAACCCATCTCTGGAAATATACAAAGGTATTTTAAAAAAAAACCACTTTTGTTCTGTGTACTCTGTGATGCTGGATATGGGGAGTTACTTTTCAGCATCAGAGAACCAGGAGACTAAATTTTTTACTCGTTTGTTTAAAACAAACTTTGAAGCATTTCTTAATAATCTGCCTTTGCTAAAGGGTCTTTTTTTTAGTTACCAAACATAAACAATTTTAACAAAAGAATAGTTTTAACATAAATTTTGATGGATTTCATAATATAGTTGACTCTTAGTATCAGCAAAGAAAGAATGCTTGGCTAGTCGCACCTAATGAAGGAGTATAACCACCTGCACAGAGAACAATGAATTCAAAAGAGCTTGTCTCAGATAGATATTAAAACAACCAGAATAGGCTTATATTTTTTTAAATCATGATAAAAACCGTTTGTGATAAAATATAAATGGATAAATTCTATGGTTTGAATTTACAATTGAAGCGAACTTAATTTGGGGTGATAAGATATAAGACCAAGTGAACTGCTTGGGAAGAGTATGACCAGGAGGAACAAGAAACAGATGCTTCATAACCCAGAACTAACAATTCTTCATTAATACTGTGTTACATCTGTGTGATTTTTATGTTATTTACAATGGGATTAACTGATGCATTTCTTCTTGCCACACTCTGTTAAGCGTATAACCAAGTGACAAATAGCTCGCATGGCAACATCATTTATGAAGGCCCTCACATAAACAGATATTTTGAAACTTGCCAATGCTTCTGTTCCCAAACATGAATAAACATTTTTTTACAGTGTAACAGTCTTCCACATCCATTATTTCCACATTACATTTGATCATCAGTCTAAATTCACTGAGGTCTTGCAAACAGAGCATTTGGCGATGGCAAATGCTTCTATCAAAAACAAATTCAACAAATGCAAAACAAAGAACCAGCAAAAGCTTTCAATATATCCACATTTTTTTCTTGATATCAGTTACAGACATGGTGATAAACTGGAATTGGAGTAAAAAGATTAAAATCTCAGGAATGAAGCAAGAATCGCTTTACAACAAATCCCAAAATAAGGCAAAACAGAGTGACCGTAGCCTTGATTGCTGCAGCAACATTAAAATAGGGACAGTAGGGACATTGATAGGATCCACAGCTGTAGCAGATGTTTTGTTGAAACAGGTTGAATAAGGTGTACACAGTTGTGTTGTGCATTCCTGCAGAACAAATAATGATCTTGTGGTTAGCAAGCAGCAGCAAACAGTTTCCCTATAAAAATGTCCAGATTAATGGAGTAAATGTACCAATTTTCCAACATTTTAAGTAAAAGCCTTTTTCTTTTTAGAAAAATTTAAAACTCATAAAGGGACAAGGATTAAGTAGAACTTTATTCAACTTGGGGAAATGGTCATTATGATGAGATAAATTACTGTTGGTCTTAGTTTCCATTCAGTAACAATTTGCAGAACATACCAGGTTCATAATAGTCATAGACCCTCATGCGGTACTGTATAGTAACGTTGGCTGTTGGATACCAACGATCAGCTCTGAAGTGTACACATGTTTTGCTGGTATCCAACTGTCACAAAAACAGAAAAGATAAATTATCACAACAACAGACCTTCTCACAAAAAAATCTTGAGGTTTTATTGCTAAAACTTAACATAGGATGTTTGCTAGTTATTTATTCACAAAGACTGAAAAAAATGAAAGACAGTAAAACATTAAGATTTTCACAAACATTTTGTAGGCAAGTAAGTTTTGTTTAAACTCACATAGGTAAAGTAGAAAACAACTTTGCGTCCATAAAACTCTGCTCTCTTTAGATTGGGCACCACCCGTGATCGTACATAGTCTCTCAATGTGTCATTCATAACAATAAAGCCAGTAGGAAGATCAATTTCCAGTACGGAAAGTCCTGTTGTCAAACCACGATCTGTATACACCCATCTGTGACAGAATCAATCACATGTACAGCAATGGTTAAAATCACGAGCTTATTGAATTAACCAGGGCTTCTGCTTACGCCAAAAAATGTCGTACAGTACGCATTAAAAGTTCGGAGGACCCCTTCAATTTTCGTCAATGGGGTCCCCTTCAAATGTGGGCGAAGAACAGGGACCCCTTAAAAATCTGAAGAAGGGGTCCCTGGGACCCCAAAGAATTTAGCCTTAGCAGAAGCCCTGCATTAACTAATGAAATGACTACTGAATTGTAACAAATGTAACTTTTACTTCTTAAAAATAGTATTTATTTTTTATGTTGTCTGTTTTATATATGTAAACTTGACATTGTAAATTAAATATATGCCAACCTCTTGGCTAAAAAGTCAGTATTCAAACCCAAGAAATGAGACAGAAACAAAATCTATCAAAGTTATTGTATGGTTACTGATAAAAATCAGATGAGTCAATAGGTGTTTTATGGTTAAAAAAAAAAGCCTAAGGAAACTTACCTTGTGCATGGCCACATTTCCATAACAGAAAAGTTGCGCCCATGCCATTGTAGGTCATCAATATCCAGATCAAAGAACTTTATCCTTTCAGCATTCTCACTGTTGTCAGCCATGTTCACTTTCTGTGGCTTTTTGATCAACCAGTCATACTCCACATTGACAGTTGTTGTTAGCTAGACACAGAGTAAAAACTATTAAACTCCTCTCTAAAATTTTCTGTTAAATATGTTGAATGTTGTCTGCTCACCCATAACAATTGTGGGCTTAGAGAAAAGACATTATTGGCATGACATACAAATACATCTGCTTGCAAATGGCTGAAAGTTCATGGAACTATTTTTAAAAGGCTGTGTTTACTAAAGTAGAGGAAACACTGTGTATGAAAGGTTAAGAAGGAAAGAGCTTCATCTCATCAGGAGAGAGGGATGGAAAAGAGCAGGAAATCAAAAACAAAACTGGCTGTTACCAATTGGCAGTGTGAATTGGGTTCAAGCCTTTGTGTGAATTGGGTTCTAGCTTTTGTGTGTTTACAGCGTAACTGCAATTTTTGCATGTGGAATATTCTCACCAAGGACACTGAAGGAATAACTTTTTATATGTTATCATTAAAGTTAATTTATATTGCACTTTACACCACCATCAAAGGCAGGCTCAAAGTGCTTTTAAAATAATAATAATAATAATCATAAATAAAATAAATAAAGTAAAACACACAGAAATTAATGATGAACATTGATCTAAAAAACAATAAGACAATTGTATGTCCACGTAATGTGGCCACTCATGTTAAATAATGCCATCAGTACATATTCTGAAGCACAGAGTATCAATATATGTTAATATATCAATATGTGAATGACTACTTGCCTGAAGTAATGCACGCCCTGTGCCTCGTACTGAGGAAGTAATGGCACCCCACACAGTTGGAATCTAAACAATAAACATTATAGAGGTAAACTTATACATCAAATTTGCAAGTCACTGGTTATATCTTATACCAATCATTTGAGAGACAAACCATAATGATGATGGCCATTTTCCCTGAGAATATTACGCACAGCTAACATACATGGCATATGGTTTTGTGTATTTTTGTGTAAACTGGTGAGACCTGAGTGAATAAACTATACCGTTCTGAATTTTTTTAGAACAGCCACTGTGGTTCATTTGGTTTGTAAAGTGACAATTTTTACATTAACACAGTGAGGACAAGGCACCGAGCCATGAAGACTACCTCTATATGTAAAGATTATACATCACTCAATGTCCAACAGACAGAAAGATGTTTCAGTGTCATCATTGTGGGAAAAGCATTCTAGACTTGAATGACCTTTTACTGTAGATGTCGATCTAACTTACACCTTCAGCATAGACATATGAATAGCTGTCAGTGAAACCAACACATTTAAAAATCGTTTAACAACTTATGATGGTACTGACGCAGTCAAAGGAAAGTTTGCTGTAAAGACTTTTTTTGATATCAATGATGGGGTTCCAGCCAGGGTTAGCAGAGGAGGTGATGTTGAAGTCAAGGTTGAAGATGTTGCGGTTGCGGTCTTGTATAGCAAACTCGTAGAGGGCTTCTATGGCCAAAATGGTATCCTAATAGAGAGAGAAAGTATTATTTCTTGAAACATCATAGTCACAAAAGTATGAAAACAGCATATGAGGCTTTAATAATTAAGAGAAGGTGGTATATATACATCTACCAATCTATGTGAGCTTGTGGCCCTGACCTCCTTGAGGAGTAACAAGGACTAAACTAACTATAACTTATGACCTTCATGAATATGACAATAGTACTGCATAAATTGGGAAAATGATATAGATCTGCACCATGAATAAACCCACGCACACACACACCAAGAAACTTGCAGACTGTACTAAATTCCCAAGCAGCCTGCATGACAACCAAGAGATACATTATGTCAGTGCACCTGGGTGAAGTCGACATATCAATTGACCAGTGGGAGAAGGGAATATAAAATGGTTCGGTGAGCAAACAGGGTTCCCTATTCAACAACATGGGGCAGCCACGTAGGCACGAAAGTCTTGGGTTTCATGCAAAAACCTTCGTATTCTTCTACAGCATTTCACTTTGCCTAACACTCCTCTGCTGATGGTTTGGCTGTCTTGAGCAGCTTACAGGTACTACAATTATCATGACGCTATTAAATTTCTTGAAAAGTGCTTTTTTTTTTGGGCGGGGAAGAATTAGGAGTTCAATTTAATGAAAGCTACAAACAGGGTCTTTAGAGCTCAACATGCTTTTGCATTCGGTCTTTAAATCTTATCTAAGTGTTAAATCAGATTTCCACATTGCATCTCTACAGTGTTAATCATGTTGAACTTCCTTAGCTCGAAATGGGGTTAGTGATACTTGCTTTGGTCCAGCAAAACCCTGTTTTGCAAGCAGCTCACAATAATACCTGTGTGGAAGAAAATCCACCAAATGTGTTTCTCATGGTATTTAGCCAGCGCATAAGGGATTTAGTGATGTCGTCAGGGTCCTCCTGCTTGATGTAGGATAGAAGAGCATAGGCTGTCGCTTGTACAGAATAAGCATCGTTCATAAGCTCCTGGCGAGGGAGGAGGTAGCGGATGCCAGTTAAGAATTTGGATGGATTCTCCCAGACTTTCTGTTCAGCGAAGTACAGGGCATCAGCTGAAAAACAGGTAAGAAATTTTGTGAGTCTTGGAGAGAAAATTAAAGTTACTTAGGAACCTGCAGAATATAGCATGGCGACTCCACATCATTTGGTTTCTCTCAAAGTTTTATATATCTATATATTAGGTCATGTGTGTCAGGGATATTACTGATGCTGCTACATTTTGTTAATACACATTTGGCTTCTTTCTGTTTGCAACATTGAAAGTTCTAAATAAAGGTGAATAACAAATATAAAAAAGCAATGCTGTAAGTGTTACAAAGTGAAATAGAATCTGAATGACAATAAACCAGAACTTACAATCATTTCGTATCTGCGCAAAAAGCCTTCGTGTACTTTTAATTCTGCCTGTCTGTCCATGTGACAAAGCATACGATACGATAGCCAGCTGGAACACGTCTTCATCTGCTATGTTGTCAACCTCTGAGGTCAGATAGCCCATGGCCAACTGCTTGGCATTATCTCGACAGTGTGCTGCTTCCTGCATGCAAACGGCAGTCATGCTGACTTAATCACTTTAAAATAATCTCTTGATTTTTTGAAATGAAGATTGAAGATCTATCAGAAGGCAAAATAAACATTTCTTACATGACAGAGATGATGTCAGTCTAAGATACTCTTTCCCAAAATGTGAGCAAGTAAGCAATGTGAGTAAGTAATTGGGAAATCATATCTGGTGTCAAACTCAGCCCAGTCATGTGAAAAACAAACACAAAAAATCTACATCTGACAGATCTTCAAATAATGAAAACAAAACCTTTTCCATTGTTAAATATGGGCTGAGAAATGCAATTTTATTTTAAGTAGTGCCAGTGGCTGATATCATGTTACTCTCAGCTCTTGTTCTTGTTATTTGGTTCCTTTTTGTGCTTTCTCTATTTGATTTTATTCTTCGTTTAGTAAGGTTGTTTATTCTTTTATAGCTCATATCTTGTTTGTTTTCCTGTCCTTCGTATGCTGTCCATGTTTCGTTTTTGTTCACAAGTGCTAAAAGCATGCTCCTTAGGAGTGTGGGTATGTGCTTTACAAATTTTATATTTATAATTATTTATTATCATTATTTCATTTTGTTTTCAGTTCTTTTTTGGGGGCAAGGTTGAATAGTCATAGAACTGAAAGAATTTATATCCTTTTTTTATTATGTTTGGGTGAGGAAATGGCAACAACAACAAAAACAAACAGACTAAAATTTAATAACAGCAATTGAAAGAAAGCAACTGCTGATCTCAGGACTTACCCCTGATACTGCTTCCAGCTTGTACAAAGCAATCAATACATAAGCTGTGAGTGGTATGGGATCTGTCAATTTGCGTCCTTCATGAGCTTGCTTGAAAGAGGACTGCAAAGCAGTAATTTGCAAAGAATGATGCAGATATTGTGTCATATTACACAGCATTGAAAAGAAAAGTGTTTTGAAGAGTTCAATTATTAGTGTATAGAGAGGTATGACAGACTTGTTTGCAAAACCATAAAGCTGAAGCTACACATGCTTGTGAGAAAACATGAAGTAGTTGAATATAATGATTTTCACAACATCTAACATGACTGTTACTACCTCTTTTTTTTACTGCTACAAATTTATAATATGAACCTTCTCTTTAGAGTATGTGAATAAACAGCCTCACCATTTTGTAATCATATGCTGGATGATCATCAGGTATGAAAGCACCTGTGGTCCAGTTTTGGCGAGAGCAGATGTATAATGTTATCTTGTTAAGAAGCTCCACTGGAATGAAAAGCTGCCTCTCCCACTCACCAAACCTTGCCCAGTGCAGTGTTTTGGCAACAAAAGCTGTCAGCCTGCTCATTCAGGAAGCCAGAAAAATGCATGATTATCCTCTTTATAACCACTCAAAGAGAGTTTTTTTTAAAAAACTTAAGTTACATTATATCTAACATATGGAAAGCAATACAATTACCATGGTTTGTTTTATTGGACAAATTACTATTTGTCTTTTTAGTCACATCTGTTATGTACATGTTCAGTCACTGGGGAGTGAGGTATTGCATATAACACTAATTTCACAGCCAATATTGTACAGTGGTGCCTTTCTCCTCTCCCTTGTTTCCTTCCCCTCCCATACAATTTTCAAGTGGTTAGGTAACCATTAAACAGGAGATGAAATGGGAGAAGTATACTGTGTCACATTGGTATTAAACTGGCTAGTGTGGCCTTAGATGGCATTACTGTGAACACTCAGCTACCTTACTTTGCATTCAACAATGAAAATGTTTAAAATATGCTGTAAATTTGTTAATCCAGACAACAAAAAAACAATGAAAATTTCCTTCATCAGCAAAAGTACATTGGGTATATGCAGTGTTTGTAATGGAAGTACCTTACCATAAGCTGGAGACATCATCATCCCTGAACATCTTGAAAGATCCTTCCTCTGGGTTCATGTAACTCATCATTCTCTGAAAAGCTGACAGAAAAAGTGCATGTCAGATCGCTGACTGTTGAAAAATGCTTCATTTCAGGCACATTTTTTTTTTTAAATTTAAAAATAAATGTGGAAAATAAAAGTAGCTTAGAAATAAAATATTTTAAACATGTTCCATAACAAAGACTTTACTTAAGCAAAATTAAGGTAAATATTTTCTCACCTATATTCATTTCATCCAAGGCAATGAACAGTCTTTCATTGGTGAGCTGCTCGCTGGTCTTCATAAATTGTAATGTGAATAAGTTGTAGGCAAAGTTGAATGTGATCATTTCCCCACCACCATATGGTCTCCAGAGAATGTTCTCCGCGTTCAGGTAATCCTCAAAGAAGCCTGGTGTCACCACATCGCCTATGGCACAGTATTTTGAAATTATTTAAAAGATTATATAAAAACATATTGGGGTTTCTTTTTATCTTTTTCACGATACATAGTAATTGCATAATTGCAAACAAATGCAGTCATTGTCTCTAAATCTTTCCAGGTGTACTTTTGAGTTTAGTCATGACAGGGAATCAATAGGTGCTGTATTCTAGCAACAGCTTGGTTACTAAAACAGCCTTTCCTTTATGGACAAAATTACGTATTTTATTTTAAAGAGGAAAGAACACATACCAAAAGTAGACACACAGGCCTTTCCTGATCCAGGTACATAATAATTCCACCGGTTATTTCCAACCATTACAAAGTATTCTGGGACTGGCACTTCAAAGTCCGGAACATATATAGAGGCATAACGTATCAAATCCACCAAGTATGGGGTGTGATAGTAATTCATCACACCATCTGGCTGCAATAAAAATAAGAAGACTTTTTACGTATAGAATGTATAGAGGTTAAAAATACTTCAATGATTCTTGTCATTTTTCATTTTGAAAATGAAGGAAGAGTACAGCTATAATTCTTTGAAGGCATGCAAATGAAAGGAAATCATTAAGTTAATAAACAGCACAGACTGCACTACAAAATGAAGAATATCAATCACTTAAGACAGCAAGCACATCAATAAAAAAAACTATTGAAAAAAAGATCGAGCTTACTTAAAAAAAAAAATTTCTCTATAATCTTATAATTTGGTTAAAATGACTGGCATTATAATTTATTTTTGTAAAGAGTATTAAGACTGCTGATATAAAAAAAATGTGAATGAACTTACAATGACGTTAATGGTGCCATGATATTCATCTCTCGTAAGAAAACTTGTGGCACTAACATGAAAATTCAGTTCCCCTCTCATCATCTCTTTGACTGGGATAATGGGCAAATAAATGTCTTTAACTTCTCCAGGTTCAAGCTGCATACAGACCAAAACAGTTTCCAGATGTCAGAATGTCAAAAATATTTTTCAGCCAAATACAGATGCTTTTACATTTGCTAACAAGAAGATCAGTCTTCAACACTTATATATAAATCCTTCAACACTTATAAATACTTTAACAGTAAAAACTTTTCAAAACTTTTATTTCCCTTTGATAGAGACGAGTCACTGTGAAAAATGTTCGAATACGATACTTATTTTGTAAAAGGCTTAATTTGTTGTGCACATTTATATTGCTAAGATTAATTTGAATCTTTTTCATGTTCAGTGCAGCATATTGCTATATGGTTTCGTGAGGATAAAACCCAGTACTTTAATGCTGGAGTTATGGCATTACATGTATGCGTGCACACACACATGCTATTATTTACTTAAGATTATTTCATTCCCCAAAACTCACAAACACAATTGTCTGGTGATCTCCCTTATGTGTCCTAGGGCTGTAGGAGAAGACAAATCCCATGTCTTCTACTATCACAAATTCATAATTGTCGCCTCCATGCATTGTTATTAATACCTGAAACAGATAAAGACCCTTGACTTGTGTTTTTCTTTTGCTTTAAGTGTCAGCTGCTGGATGTCATTAGACAAATTTGAAGACAAAAAGTGAAAAGACGTATATGATTTGAATTGGTGCAGCATATCTTGACCAAAGATGTTAACTATTATTTCTATTCCTGTGGTGTACACTCACCTCCATGTAATCATCATCATACCAGTAGTTGAAGACTGTCACTCGAATGCCTATTTGTTCTCCTCTTACAATTACGTTAGGGTGTTCCACCATGATGTACATGTATCTTGTTGCATCAAACTGAAATTTTAACGAAGAATACCATGTCAAGCCATAGCAATTTTTTAAATAATCTCTACACCTGCTAAGATACATAGAAGGAAGCCAATTTAATTTAACTGTTATGTTGAAATATGAAACAAGAATATCTTATTAAGCCACGGTATTCTTTAAAATAATCTCTACACCAGCTATATAAAATATATAGCAGAAAATGTCTTGCCTTTGAAAATATTACCAACATACTTACTGCCACTGGGCGTTGCATGATTCCCAATCCAATATTACGACTCAATGATAGGCCATTAATCATCCACATTAGTGGGTAAGGAGGCACACCCATTCTAAAGTCCACCCGACCATCAGGCCTGCAGCAATGAAATATCATAAATATAGCTGGAAAATGATAAAAACATTTTGAGCACAAAATTTTTTATAGCTTAATAATATTTAATAATATTTGTAGAGTCTGACTAGAGCATTTTGTCATTTTTCTGCTTTTATCAAGTTTCTTGTTTCTCTTGTGTTAAGTCTTTGTATTTCAGTGGAACATGTATGGTCGAAAAACCACATTTACTTAGCAAAATAGCAAGAGAAGAGTCTTACCATGCACTTAATTAACATTTCTTTTGCACCATATTGTATTACACATGGAATGTGTGAAAGCATTTGACACAATTCACTATTTCACACATGCATAAAAAGATCTACAATTCACAGTTAAGACATACTTGACAAAGATTTCTTGCCAGGCCCAGGAGCTGTTTTCAAAATGACGCATTACTCGACTGTTGTAATGGAGAGGTTGTATGGGCATCATAGTGTTGTTATGGTAGTCACCTGATAAAGAGAGGTATACAGAAAGTCTAATGTATGCACGAACATCTATATTCACCTTAAGTTGTTGTACATTTTTATATTTAAACATCTATAAATTTATATATTCACTACCTCTCACTACCTATTACACTATTCAAGATTATTTTTTTGTCATTAATATTATTGAAGAAAATGTAAGCATGATGAAATATCCTGGCACTTTAATCTAAATTCAAGCAAATAAATATATCTTACATCCAAACTCATCAGAACCATCTTCACACACATCAAATAAACCATTGCACTGATGCACTGCTTCATAGCAGCTCTCAGAGTTGGTGTCGCTCATGCACCGAAATTGTCCCTCAGGGCACAGGTTTACTTCTTCACCTGGCAGAAAAAAGAACAGCTAAAAATAATGAGCTAAAAAACCAATTTGAACAAATATAGTGCACTGGGCTAGTCTATATCTAGTCTTCAAATAAACCCATTCCAACTATATGGGGAATGTATTACAGAGTCTGACCATTTCATCTAACTTGGACTGCAACCCACAGGGAAAGCACAGGATTGAGAGACCCAGACAGACATGGAGCAGATCGGTCCACGGCAAGGCAGAGGCAGCCAGGATGACATAGACCCAACTGAAGAAGGATGCCCAGAATTGGATCCACTGGCGTGGTGTGGTTGTGGCCCTGTGCTCAACTAGGGAAAACAGGACTACGAAAAAAACTGTTAACTATCAAAAAAACTTACTTGGAATTCTTGCAAGGTGTGCATCAGTCAACATTACAAGACCGGCATTCTGGAAATAAAAAATATTTTCTTAAAAGTGTAACTGGCTACACAGGTCAATCAATTTTACATAACCAGAACAAAAACTAACTTGCTGGATTAGTCAGTTCATTCCTCTTTCTGTCCCTAGGGAAGAGGCTTAAAATTTTCAACAAGAATTTATCTGTCCAAATTTTGGCCTTGTATTGTCAGGTATACCACCAGACTAGTTCATGTGTACAAACTTTTTGTACTTGTGAGAGACTATAAATTCCAAGTGTAAATGATTACAAATGCAGAAGTAGAACTGGATATAACATTTTATGTTCTCTTATAGCCTGTGTTCATGTTTTATATAATGCAATGTACTAATATTACTGCAGACACAATAAGTTCCTGAACAAGATTAATAAACAATTTTTAAATAAATAAAACAATAAAGAACTTTCACTACATTTTAAATAAATTTACTGATAGATAGGAGTGATGTATATTAATGCCTACATCCTCACCAAAACTTCACGTTTTAAAATAAAATCAAACGATTATACCAGTTCTGTGTTTAAAACCGGAAACAGAAAGGAACCAGACAGAATACTTACGTTAAAACTGGTGTTTGGGTCAATGCCATAATCACCTCCTGGGAAAAATTTGTACTCATATTCTGTGTTGCTCATCCGCCACAGATGACGATAACTACCTCTTGCAGCTTTATCATAAGTTTCCAGTTCATCAATCAGCTGAAATCGTTAAATAAGATGTTGAAAATGGTTTTGAAAGGATATTCTCCCATTCTGCTATTGCTTTTATCCAGCACTATAAATCTGGGCATTTCTCTCTAGTGCTGTGATGTAGTATTTAAAAGATCTAGATACATACTTCATAATTTTATAATCTGAAACACTGTGCATAAAACAATATTAAATAATGAACATTTTAAGAAAAATTGTAGAGATGCAACTTGAGGGTTTACCTTGTTTTCTGCAATACCATCATCTAGCCCACGATTGTATAGGTCATACTGTATGCCACTGAATGCCACGTATGATCCTGGATCTGCTTCTGCATTGAACTCAATTGTTTTTCTTGTGAAGTCCTTGCCTCGGTTAATTCCCAGAGTAACCTGTTAACACAAAAGGAAGACATAGAGGATGGCTGTACAAAATACAACATGGATAACAGCGACAAGCATTCAAAGTATCACAGTTTAAGTCCAAGTGTTTAAGTGATAAAGGATGCCTATGACGATGTGTTGTTTTGTGAATTCTTTCAGAACAAAATTAATTCCTGATTCATGGTCAAATGTCTTTTGGTTGCAAAGCAAAACACATGCTTACTTTCAAAGCTACGCAGAAAATTTAAAAAAAAACAAAACAAAAACATGTGATATCTAATTATAAAGGTCATGAAGACCATATCTCAAGAAGTCTCTCATAGAAAACTGTATAGAATCAGTAAATTTAGTCTAAGTCAGAGAAGATGACCAAAAAGTGATCAAGGTACCTGATTTTGTCTTGTGCCATTGACAAAGAAATTCAGCACATCTGATACAATCTCTTCAGGTTGTTGGATGTAATAGACTATAATGCGAGCTGTTGGTACCATGTCCCGAGACAAAGCAACAGCAAAGGTCTTCTGCTTAGATGTCATTTCCAGTTCATCACCAATGATGATATTTCCCTGAGCAACTACCTGAAATATAAGCACTAAACCTGGTAAAGAGGTGTGTCGGGACTAACGATTTTGTTATTTTTTTATTCATTTTCACCCCAATAGTTAAAACAAATTGCACAGTTAATACATAACTTTCATCAGTCACTATGATATAACATTAAATCAACAAAGCATTGCTAAGTAAACAAAACTGTATTTTACTGACCTGATAGAATACTCTGGGCATAAAGTGACTGAGTGTAATATGGAAGATCATATATTCATTCACCTGCACAAGACATGCATGTTTATTGGTTGATATAATTGTATTGTTGTTTATTCATCTCTATCAACATTTATTGTACATATTGCACAGAAGCCATCACAGAAACACAACAAACTTAAATGTGTCTAACTTAATGGCATGAACTTATACAAGATCATAAATAAGAAAAGTATACTTTAAACCTCCTTTTCAAAAAAAGGTAAGCATCCATAATCAAACATACTCTTGGGTGCTCAGTGGAAGTTCGGATGGAGACATAATTCTTTGATGGAGAATAGTAACGGTTGGCTCGCATTTCCACAATTGTCAGCCTGTCGTTGCCATATTGTCCACCAGAGTAAGTGTTCATGGTATGGCGATCATTTGGGTCACCATTGTAATATGATGCCTGAAATATGTCAAAGAAACAGTGTAATGAATACATTGTACATTACATTGCTTAATTCAGAGTTATCTTACAAGATAATCTGCAAACACTTGAAGTAAATTTTTCACATGATCAGATAACATTAACCTCATCCCCAAAAAGGCTCTAAAACAAAACAAAACACTCAACTAAATGACAAGTAGTTAATCTCTGAATAATCTTATATTGCAGCACGTTGCTTTGCGTGTATATGTTAGCCCGCAGATTAATCAGTTTAAATATCAAGTCCATTCATAAGACTTTTTTTTTTTATCTCCTAAGGATCCCTGTGAAGTTTTGACTTCAGTAACAAAAATGAATTATTTATTTATTATCACACAGATATGAACATAAAGCAGCAAAATAAATTACATGAAAATGAGTCAACACCTACCCTAACTCTGATGCGGTCAATGTTTGGGCCAGGAATAAGTTCATATTCAGCAATGCCATTGAATGGTATGACACTAACAGGTGGAGATGGCACTGATGCAGCTCCTACACCAGCCATGGATACCTCAAACATCACTGGTTTTGTGTCGACAACAGGAGTCCCATCATAGTGCATCACAGCCACCTGAAGTAAGTAGTACAAAACACACATTTTGACTAATGGTTTTCTATAACTTCTTGCGGTCAAAGGGGACAATCAAGAAGTATCATCGCGCATAACAGGGACAATATCTGACCAGTGCAGACTATTTACTCCTGTCACCAAAACACTATCTACTCCTCTCACACGTAATACTCATAACATAATATACAGTCCACTACTAACCTGTTCTCTTTCTCTCTCTCTCCCTCCTTTTATATCTTGTGATTAATCTGTCTTAATGATAACCCTTTGTAAGTTACTCATCATTACTACTACCTGTGTCTTTTGTACTTCATCTTCATGATTGCCTTTGTCCTTTATTCTACCTTGTAATAAGTTTGTAAGGATTTATGTATTCTAATTAACATATAATGATTTTTGAATCTGCTAGGTTTTATTCTTAATGTCAGTTGTAAGGACTTTGCAAGTGATCTTACGTGTATTGGCAGTATTGATTGAGGCTTGAATGACCGCACACTGTCTCCGATTAACTGCAGCTTGATTCTGGAGTCATAAATAGTTGTTGCAGCCCAACCTGTGCGGTTGAAGGAGGTGTACCAGTCTGACACATTGGCAAAGAACATGATTGTGCTGCCTACGATACTGTAATGTTCACCAGCACGTTGCCCCAGCTGACGGATTTCATCAAAGCTCCACTGAAAGTCTATGTAGCCTTCATACTAGCAAAATTTTAAAAAATGCACTTCAGTGAAAGTTTCGCATGTTTGTTGTTTATTTTATAATTATGAGAATCAAGAATTTGTAACAAATACCATTGTTTAAGGAAAATCAATCATGAGCACACTATATTATGCTTTACTGTGTTCCTGCAAACAGCCAGCAGCATATTCTTCTTTTAAAAAAAAAAAAATTCACATTTAAAATATACTTATCTTTTGTTAGAATTCATAGACAGCTTCATTCCGAAACATAACTTGTTATTAATTGTAAAAATTTATCATTTTGCATTAGCTCATGACTGATATAATTAGTTTGCAGTTACATGCATTTTAAATTTAAGTACAGAAGAAATCTAACAGTAATTACACAAAAAAAAATGAATAAAATTTATGCAAATAAGAGGAAACAAATGAACTTACATATTCAACAAAATGATAGTCATACTCAAAAAAGAGATGGTAGTCCTTTGGATTGATGGAGGTGACAGGAAAGTACTCTGGGGGATCAGCTCTACTTCCCATTCTTTGCTTCTGCCTATAGTCTTTAAGCCAACCCTCTGTCTGGTTCCAGACCTCTTCTCTAGGCAGGAAGAAAGCTGTGAGTGTCGCATTTCCTTTGCATGGACGACCACTGGTGTGACTAAAATGTAAAAAAAATTCTTTTTACCTGAATTGTCCATTCATACCTTGCTCCATCTGGGAATTGCTTCCTATTTTACTGATTTTATGCCATGGCTAATAAATCTTTTATGACCCTGTGTAAAAATACACACGATGGATGTGTTTCATCCATATTTAATCTTCCATTAAATACCATTAATGAAATCAGGAAAAAAATTACTTTGCAAGCACTCTTCCAGAGATGTAGTCAGTTGAATTTTCAATGACATATGCAGGTGCCGTAACATTCACATCAAACCGTGGCTCCCCTGTAAATGTGCATTAAGGAATACAATTTAGGTCACCTTGAACATTTAAGTGTATATATGAACACGAATTTAGAACAATCACAGGTAAGTGTCTTAAGTATGTCTTATTTGGTAGTTGATCAAACTGGCATATCAACTAACTGAAAATCATCATGCGGGAAAAAAATACATAATATATATACATGAATTAGGATAATACATACATTTATTTATGCACATTATTCTCTCAGAACTTACAAAATTCTTCCACTTGAAATTCACGTCGATAATCATGACCCTGAAGCAGATGAATCAGTATATTATGAAACACTTCTACATGTTGATTCAGGACTGAAATGATAGTTGGCTGTTGCAGAAAATTCATTTAATAGAATACAGTTTATGATTCAGTATATTTTGTTGAGATGTTGAGATATAGATTAAGACCTCAACTGTATTCCACTTTTTGTAAAAAAAAAAAAAAAATGTAACATATGGTTTAAATTTAATAGCAGAAAATTACATAGATATTGACAAAGACAGTATGTATACCATAGGTTAATTGGTTGAAGATAATCAACTCACAAAAAAGTGTACTCTTAGAGTCCAAGTCCCATACTTGGGTTGATCTGCCAGCTGAAAACTCTCACTCACAATACCTGAAACAAATTTTAAACTGACATTCCTTTTTTTCAACAATCCAAAAAGTAATACTCTGGAACTGTTTGATATGAAAGTGGTGCATCTTTGCTTGAATGGGTGGAAGGGGAGACTAAGGAAAAGAACTTATAAAGAATATTTTATTAGCACCTTTTCCCAGTTCTAGCCGGGCTCAAAGTGCTTTATATACCTACAAACAGGCATATGCAATAGTAGGTGAAAGCACAGAGGGTGTCACACATTGGCCTGTTAGACATGTGAGCACAAACGCATGGCACTCTCTCACACACATACACATATTATATATTGGGGATTTTAAGGTGAAATCAATAAGCTGGAAGCCTCAGATTTTACCTCCTGCATTGGTCTGAACTAAAAGCCATCTTCGAACTGGAAACCCATTGGGATCCTGCACAGAAAAGAAAGTTTTGAGGCCCTAAAACTGTTTATTTTGCTTTATAACATTTTGTTAAATATGTTACAGATATGACCAAAGGCAGTATTGCAGTATTCTTTGAATAGGCAATAGCCACACAGTTCCAAGAAGCCAGGTTAAAAAAAAAATTGGAGGAGAAACATACCTCAACAAATATAGTCATGGAACCATATTTTGGCATGAGGTCTGGCATGACTGGGATGACACGAAAGTGAACTGCAAGAAAATATTCAACTACAAATACAAGCAACTTATTTTCATCAATAAATCAGCTGTATTATTGTGAAAGCAGAATAGAACAGAACTGTATGTCATGTTTGTAGATTTTATAAAAAATATCTGATAGCATACACAGTGAATCATTATGAAAAATCATGCATCACATGTGGGAATACCACAGAAAATAGTAAATGTAATAAAGGCACTATATACATGATCTACAAACCAGATGGTTTGTAGCAACAGCAAGCTACAAGACAACTTCAACATTACTACTGGTGGCAAACAGGCATTCTTCTCACACCATTCCTATTCACCCTGGCCATGGACTGGCTTATAAAACAAATAACAAAAGACAAGAAAAGAGGAATCCACCGGACATTTACTGGATATTGTTATGCTATCCAGCCAGCACAAAGGATGCACAGGAAAAGATCAACAATTTCACCAAAACTGCATCAAAAGTAGGACTTAAACACAGGCAAAACAAAAGAAATGAGACAGAATGCCAAGTCAACAGAACCCATCACAAAGGATAACAAAGAAGTAGATAAGTGTAAACATTTACGTATCTTGGGTGTCTAGTAACAACGGAGATACAGAAAATGATGTTAACAACACGCTCATCAAAGCGAATCAAGCCTTTCCCATGCTAAAAGAAATTTTGGAAGTCTAAATCTCTAAAAAAGAATACAAAATTAAGAATATAAGGAAGCAATGTCTTTTCCCTTTTACTCTGTGGAAGCAAATGCTGGAGGATATCAGCAAAAATCAGGCAGAAGCCAGATACCTTTTAAACCAAATGTCTGAGTAAAATGTTCAAGATATTCTGGCTAAACAAAATTACTAATGAACAAACCATACAAGAGCATAACTGCACAAATATGACAACCATAATTAAAAAAAATGATGGAAATGGCTATGGCTTGTGTGCAGAATGAAATCACAGAACCACCACCCAAAAATAGCCTGGTAAAAATAGATAGCTGATGACAAGAGGAAATGTGTAGTCAAAAGAAACATGGTGAAGGTCAGCAGAGAGAACTTCAGGAGCAGAACTTGACCTGAAACAATACTAGACTTGCTGCTGAATAGACATAAGTGGAGGTCTCTGGAGGATGCTTTATATACATCCTATATACATATACATCATATACTGCCTAAGTATGACAATGAAAATGATAAGGACAATTTTTTAGTAACGAGAGGTAAAATAATCAAGAAAATGTTTTTTTTCCCATTTAGCCCTTGCCCTTTAAAGGAGTAATTACGGGGAAAGAATAAACCAAGTAAACTGAAGTAATTAAGTACTATGAGAATAATTAGTAGCAGAGGAGAGGGGAATGTGAATATGTACAAAAATGGTGGCTAAGAAGAAACAGTCATTTACAAGGGTCCTGGATTTGGAAGGTATCTCTAGAGACCTCATCTAATTTTCTTGAATGTCTTTTGGTAGATGGTGTTGAAAGCAGTTCAAGGAGCTCAATTGCTAAAGATGGAGAGGGAGGCTGTTCCACAATACACTCCCTGAGAATTTCAGATTATTTGAAAACGTCTATTCTAGGAATGGGAATATTAAGTTTTGGAGAAGTTCTAGTGTTACTGGAGGAAAATAGCAAAGGGAATCCGGGGGACAGATTATCTGTCAGTATTTTGTACATGACTATGAGAAGGACTAAATAGGTAGTATTATTGGGAAAGTAAATGAAAACAAAACATAAGGGTTGTATTTAATATTCTTCACACTGCAATGCTGCTCACTTTTCTATCCTTTACCCACCTTTTTGCCCTTGCCTGTAGATCGGCTGGCTCATCTGAATGAACAAAGATGCCTGTTTTGTTGTGAACTCTATGTCTGTCTCATTATAGAATATGTTACCAAAGGTACTCTGTTCAAGGGTACCTTCAATGCGCAGTTTGTAATTTCCAAAAGGTGTGTTCTCTGGCATCTGCATGGAGAATGACCACAAAAAAAAAAAAGAAAACACATCTCTTTAAATTATCAAGGCCCTCTGCAATACAGGCTAGGAAGACATATAATAATACAACCAACCTTATAAAAAACAGCAATCATCATGAGTCTTAGAAGAGGCCTCTATTTATTATCCATTTCAGCTGCTAATTACTAAAATAAACCCTTGCTTGAAAACATGGATATTACTTTAGCATTCATTTTTGTATTTTTAACAACAGTGTGATATATTCAGGTTAACGGAAAGAACTACAAAACCATAACTGTTACTTCTGTTTGCTATCGTTTGAATGATACCTACCATGAGCTGCATGAGCCTGCTGGAAGGTCGATCAAACAGAACTTCTGTGGAAGCCAGTTCTGTTGTGCCTTCAGTGATTGAAACTCGGACATTTATTCTTCTTTCTCTACCATATTCCATGCGCAAAATTGTGGAAAAGACCTGGACAACCTGACCAGCACGCACACGACGGGTGCAACCACCATGTAGATGCTAGTTAAGAATATAAAAATATTTTTTCTATAAGATTTAAACTATAGCAGCAATGGTTAGTTAAAATGCTTTTACTTTTAGTGATTTTGTATGCTCAGTTTTGGAAATTGATCTACATTGTGTGTCCGTTTCCCTGGCTTTAGAATAATCTAGGTAGGCACAACTTATTTTTTAATTTTCATCATAAAGTCCTATTACCACTTAGCCATCTCAGAGCCAAAAATTCTTGACTTTAGTTCCTCTAAATCAGATGTTACAATAATGAACAAGCTATTTTTTGTGATATCTAAGCAAACAGACAACACAAATAGTTCTGCTTTCACCATTTGATACCTGAGACCATTATACTGCTTTGATTTGAGCTTTAAACCAAGTGTGGCACCACACATGAAAGCAAGAATCACAAAAGGGGGCTATGAACCAATGTATTATAATGTATTCTTGTGAGAATATCATGATCATACTTACTGACAAAGATACTGTATAAGCTGAAGTATGAACTGATCTCACATTTTGTCTGTCTTGTCATATTTGCCAAATGTACTTGTGTTGATCAATAATTATTGCATATAAATTTAAAAAAAAAATTATTTTGCTTGGTCTCATGGTTTTAATTCCATACACACCACACTAATTGCTGCTTCTCAAAACCCTCATCTCTTATTCTAGTAAAAAGGACTTACGGAGGCCGTCCCATTTTGCAACCAGACTCGATGTTCAGAAGGCAGTACTGTTCTTCTGTCTGACCACTGGTCATTTTTGACATGCACAACACATATAGTAGGCATGTCAGAGTGAATGCTCCCATCCACCCCATGATGCTGCTTGAGGAAAAAAAAAAGAGGTTACAGATTCTGTCTTGAATGGGAATCCATTACTAATCCATTTATGTGAACATACAGTTTAATGTGTGGAGAGATTCTGTGGATCAAAAGTCATTCAGAAATGCTAAGTCAATCTAAGCCAGTTACTCCAGTTACAGAATTTAGTATAATTTTTACAGTTTGAAACATCATTTGAAATTCAGCTGCAATAGCTGCAACTATAATGGTATGACTACAATGTCATTATTATTATGTTATCCAGCCAACGCAAAGATGCAAAGGATAAGATCAACAACAATCTCACCAAAATTGCATCAAAAGTAGGACGTAAACACAGGCAAAACAAAAGAAATGAGACAGAATACCAAGTCAACAGAACCTGTCACAAATGATAACAAAGAAGTAGAGAAAGTGCTTGGCTGTCTGGTAACAATAGAGATACAGAAAATGATGTTAACAACACGCTCATCAAAGCAAATCAAGCCTTTGCCAGGCTAAAAGAAATTTGGAAGTCTAAAGCTCTAAAGAGGAATACAAAATTAAAAATCTACAGAATCAATGTCCTTTTGGTCTTACTCTGTGGAAGTGAATGCTGGAGGATATCAACAATTAGAGACTGTTAACTGAACAGCTAATGGCAAGAGGAAACATTGTCATCTAAAAGAAACATGGCGAGGGTCAGTAGAGAGAGAAAAAAACCTAAGGACCAGAAACTGTTCTGGAACAGCATAGCTAGACTTGCTGCTGACAGACAAAAATGGAGGTCTTTAGGGGATGTCTTATATGCCACCAAGGTACGGAGAGGACTAAGTACAATGTCATTAATCAGTTACACATAGAAAAGTGCATATATCTATTGAAACTGAGAATGCATCTGTGACAATAAGCCAAATTTAATGGCACACTAAATTCTGCATGAGAAAAAGCACAGACTAAGTCTTTCTAGTTATTAAAATTTCAAAATAACTATGTTTTCCCTCTTGAATAAAACATTCATTTTCAATAAAGAAGCTTAAAAAACTAGAACTCAAACCAGGAAATGGCAATTCCTTTTTCATCAAGAAGCATTCAGTTCTGTGTGGCTACAGGCCAAGTATAATAATAAGCAGCAGAAACATACACATCTTCGGCATTGTTACATACATATACTTTTGATGGAGATGTGTCAGTCAAATGTGAGATTCTTTTAGTACAGTAGCAATAACATCACGTTTTGAAGGCTGTGGTGGTAACAATGCTTCCGGTAAATCCAAACGCACATATCAGGTCACTGTCTCAAACCGAGGCTTGTAACTGATTATCTCAAAATTCACTGATAACAAAATTCATTCCAATTATAAAATATTTTCTCTGAAAATAGTAATTTCGATAGTATTGATAGCTTTAAGAAAAAAGGCCATGAAATATTCATATAAAAAAGAAATGAACAGTTATTTTTGAAGCCTATTCTTCAGCTTAGCAACTTAGGATTGTGAGCTGATAGTCTTAGTGGCCATGGAACTTTATCAGCTCTAGCCCTGTTTGTCAGAGATAGCACCAGCTCCCAACACAATCTACAGTATTCAGTCTAATAAGAGCTCAAACTACCTGAAAACATTTGCTGGCTATATGATTTAAAATAAAGTAATATGTCAAGTTTTTTTAGCAATATTTGAAATCTAATGTTGCAAAAGTTGCAATAGTTTATCAGCACTTTTAATGTTATTTTACATACCTATTATCATCACATATTAGTAAATATTTTGTATCATTTGATGACTTACAAAAACTCAAGGCATCTATGCATTATGGTACAGGCATTGTTCAGAAGCAGGTCTTGGTATTTTTGTTAGAAGGAATACAGCTTTGCACCTAAAGTCTAGGTATTCTCCTTCCCTTCTTAGATAAGAGAATTAAGTGATATTTAATTTGTTTTAAAGAATACCCTGTTTAACTGTAGAATTGTTTACTTATGTGGTAGCAAGTAGAAAAAACACAAATGTGCAGTACACGTAAACATTATAATTTGTAAGGTATTAAAAGGAAGCTATAACAAAACATATTGACGTTGGCCTTAAAGGAATGATAAGTTTGATGAAGCAAGTCCCTTTAAAAAGAAAATCCTTGTGCAAAATACACGGGAGCAAACTGTAGTCTGTTTTTGTTTACTATTTTTTTTTACCACATAAATAGCTGGGCAACAGTTCATAAATGTGTGTTCAGGGTCAAAAGTTATCATTCGAATCTATGGAAATTATTATATACTGTGATAAGCAGCACGGCACTCCGAGATGTTCAATTAAACCATCTTACTAGCTAACACTGAACAGGACTCAATACATGACGCTTGTAAGTGAATGGCAAAATTACTTTGCAAACTCTCGAAGTCACATGTTTTAATTTACAATGCGTATGAGTTATGAAGAAAAAATAATGCAAATCCTTGACAGTTCGAAAACGTTGCAACTACCTGGTATCTCTCGACTCTCAGCCATCATCCTCTATTTCCCCTTTCTTATTGGTACCTGTTAAACATGCACTTTTATTCAATACATTTTAAGTGTCAGATGTTCAATATCCTACACTCTTTTTGAATGCGTGTATGCACACCCCTACATGCTGGCACAACTTTAAACTTTTGCAATTATGACAGTCGCCAGTCGCAGAGGGATTCTACAATGGGATTGTCTGTTTGCTTTTCGATAAGGACGGTAAGGACCTGAGATGACGGCTCATCTCTCAGTGGTACCACGGAACGAAGATATTCAGAATTAATGGCGATTATTACGATTTGCAAATGATGTACAGCCATCCTGCACCATGCGACCCGTGTCACTACTCAGAATGGTGCACGTGCAGCTCTGGCTGTGTTGGTGATAAAATTGCATTGCAATTCAGAACGGCAACCTTATACCCTTATGCATATAATCTACAAGCTGATGAGATCTTAAACATGATTAAGTTAAGTGGAATTCTCACCCAAAGTTTTATTGAATTAGTTGCTGTCATTGTAGGAGTCTTTTTTTTTTTTTAATCGAGGACGAGTCAAAAGTAACCAAGTTGGTGTCCCAAGTTTCCAATAAAGGGAAAGCACTAACAACAACTGGAGCTCTTCATTGAGAAAAACTGAATAAAGAGCTTCCGAGTGCAATCGTGTCGTCGTGTTGGAAACTACAGTTAGCGCATCTGACATTTGCTGTGGTATTAAAAATTAGTTTTATGTATGTAAGTTACTTCTTTATAGCTTCATTTTCTAATGATCGATACGAATTTAAGAATAAAAACGGATAGAAATGATCCGAATAGTGGTACTTAAGCAGTCGTTTGCTGATCAGTGCAGACGAAAGAAACGAAAGCACATCGTGCTAAGTGCCAAAGCACGAACTAATATCAATACACGTCCATGCCCGAAGTTATCCGTTATCCATATTTATATTTATTGTGAGCATGAAGCCACATTGTATCAATATGCATTTACTTCATTGAAAAGTAAATGATAATTTAATGCACAAATTATTAAGCGATTGTAACACCCTGAGAGTTGTTACCGGTGTAAATTAGCTACTTGTATTTACTAATAAATTTTAACAGCAGTGATACCGTTATGATGGCTAGATAGGTAGAAAGTTTTTTTTTTGTCGGGGGAGCATAGTTTGTGTGGACGCAAATGACATTAAATGCCTGTGAATGAAAGTGTGGACACGATAAGAGATTGTGTTTCAAAAAAATGGGGAGAAGAATAAACCAGCTTCTTATTGTCTTCCACAAAAAACTACTAGTCGTGTTTTCTTATATGTGCCAGGCCTCCGCTATGACAAACGAGATACATATACTGGTTACTTGATTAGAAGCACTTAATTTTATGGCAGCTCAACTGTTTGTCCTGAGTGAAAGATAGTCATGAAAGAAAATAAAATATGAATTGTACCAATAATGCCACGGTTCTCAAACGGTGGGGCGCGCCCCCCTGGGGGGGGGGGCGCGAAGGTGGTCATTTTTTAAAAGTTTCTTGTACCGGTATTAGTGAAATTCGCTTACATTGCTGGCTAAGGGGGCCGCGCGGACGTACCTTTGTTTGTCAGGGGTGCGTCACAAGTAAAAGGTTGAGAACTGCTGCAATAATGTGTGCAACTAAATAGCCAGTGAGTTATGCCTAGTTGGTAATTGGAAAATTTGTAGTTTTGCAGACAACAGCATTTAAAGTATTGCTTGAAACTGAAATTTCTCTTACTCTTCTGTTACCTACAAATTAAATACACAAGTGTTGAATACCCATAAATGGATGACTGAGACTGTAATGTCAGAGTAAAAATGTTACAAATAGACAAAAGGGGATGATTTTGAAACATTCAAAGGTGAAAAGCATTTGTAGCTTAATTTTGTTACTAATTTTGAACAGCCAGTCTCCAACAGAAGAACACAATGGGAGGCATTCCATGGACTTGGTTGATTGTTGGTGCCTTTGTTGCCTACTTCAGCTATACAATGTGGACATTATATAGTGTGTTCAGCCCACCAGAGTGTAATAGTGGAGGCAATGCTTGCATTAAACCTTATCTTATCAAACACCCACAAATGGAGGTATGATGGTAAAGACTTTTACTTTATTAGTGTTAAGTCATTGTTATACATTTCTTATGGATATCACATCAGAACATTAATATATATATACTGTTCATGTGCAGTAGAAAAAATAAATAGTAAAATTAATATGTCATTTTGATGACCTTTTTTTAAAAAAATTTGGATGCTGGGGTGAGGTTGATTTCTTAAACATATATGTATTCCAATAATCCCTCTGGGATAAGAGACAAAAATTGCTGCTTCGTGGTTAGAACGTACAGATTGTTTATCTTGTATTTTCATGGGAGCCATGAATAAGTATATTTTAATCTTGTCCTTTTTTTTAAATGTAAGATGTAGAGATTAATGATATTATGTCTGAAATACATTTGATAGTCATTATTAACTGTGTTAAAATGTGCATTTCTTTTCAACATAGGATGTAAGACAAATGATTTCAACATGTAAAACAGTATATGTTGCGGTAGGAGGGTAACTTGAAGGAAAATGTTATAGTTTGTTATATACAGTAGAGATGGACCAAATGATGAACTGCAAAGGACCTACACTTTTTAGAATCCGCGATGCCTTATTATGTACAGCATTCAGAAATAAAATCAAAACCTATAATTCTTGCAGCAGTATTGGTAGTACTTACCAGCTGGATTGTTATTTTTTTCATTGCACTGGTGTACCATAAACCAGTTAAGAAGTACATGATAGTTTCAGTCTGTGTGATAGAAGTGTACCAAATATGACCAGACATGAAATGTTTAAGAAGGTAAAGACATATCTCACACTTTTATATGATTATTGTGTTGTGATTTCCACAGAATAGATCACGTGAAATGATTTCCAGAAACATGAATAAAAAAGAAATCAGTTTACAGACCACACTTAATCTTCAGAAGCAGAAAAAGATCTATCATAAAACAAAATTAATCACATCTTTATTGCCTTAGAAACATTAACCCTCTTTGCTTTAATCATGAACTTGGCTTATAATTTTATGTTTTAAAAAAAACGGTTCACCATAAGTATTGTTTGGGGTCAGAATTTTATGTAACAACAGCTAACCTCCAACATTACAGAGGTAACCTGATTTTCGTATTCATATGCAGCAGCCCAAGTACTGGTCAGGATAGCAATTTTTGCTTAAAAATTTCAATTCCTGGTAATACTTGGGGCTCATGCCAAAATTGAAAATTATTTTTAGAACACCAGTCGACTATTTTATGAAGTTTTATTTTAACATCTTGTGTGAAATACTTTTATTGCTTTTGCTTTCAGCTTGAAATAATGGTTTCAAAAAAAAAAACGTATGTGGATCAGATGGTGTCAATTTGGAAATACGATAATTTCTCCCTGTATGAAACAGTTGAAAAGTATGTACAACCTTCTACTGACATTTGAAACAAAAGTTATCTGTTTTGTTTATTACAGTTTTTGAATACAAGTATTTAAAATTATTTTTAGTGTATTTTTAATCTGGGAGTTACAGCTCAAGCTAATAATAATTTATGTTTTGGATTCTGTCTTAGAATCTTAGTGAACTGAGTACTTTTGTTGATTATGATTCCAGAGAAGTCAATGTGTCTATTCCAAAGTCAACACGAAACAATGGAACTCTGTATCTGCATGCAATTTTGTATCCTAAAGGGAAGAGTAATTCACCAGGTTCTGAGCTTGCCCATACCTCAACACTGATAACAGCTTACAGTCTTCCTCAGGCTGTCTTCATCAATTTGTTAGGTGACAACCCAAGCAATGAGGTATAAAGCAACAGATTATTCTAGGTTGCTAAACTATGAGCTACTAATTAGTCTTTTAATTTTGTTAGATATTTGATTTTGCAGTGAAAGATAAAAAAATCTTGAGTTGTTTAACGATCTCTGGAAGTAAATATCTTTTTTTTGTATTTCAAAAATTGACTTTTTTATCATGTAAAGAAGTCTCATTATTTCATTAGGCAGTGGGACTTGGTTTTTTTTCGCAGACAACCAAGCCACCATCGGACAAACCTCATACTCACTGGAGATCACGTGTCACTGTAAATGTCATGTCAGATCTGATATCACTAGATCGAAGGGCAATTCCTGGAGAAATTCATCGCTATCTTAGGTGAGGGATTTTATCATATATTTTTCGTGATGTATATCAAACTTATTTTGACTTCTTTAAATTTTGGAGGGGAGGGGGTATATTTTTGATCTTTTCCCATTTTTAAACCTCAATTCACTTTTTAATCTTGAAATCACAGCTGTAAAGAATTTTTCATATTAAGGTCTGTTTGAGTATTTGTACCCCTTGAAACCATAATTCTAAATGTAAAATTATGAAATAGTAGCATTGAAAAGAGTCCCAACTGGAAAGGGACGCCCAGAGGAAATATTAAATTAAAAAATATATACCTTCAAACAATTCTTTTTGTTTGCTTACAAATGACAGACTTACCCAAGATGGAAAATATTATTACCCAATTATTTTCCTGGATGAGCTTGGCTTTCGACTTAAAGATCTTAAGGTAGGAGATCATTTCTTGATCAATCAGTTGCTTTTTCCAAATAAAATATTTATATGTATTCATGAGTATAATGTCTATCAAATTAGAATATTAATAATAATAATAAGATTTAACAAATTTCTAAATCACATTTCCCTTACACAGAAGTTAGCTTATTGCGCTTTACAAGATACAAAGATAGTAGAGGAAGAGATCAAATGGCAATGATAGAGATCACAATCAGGCAGAACATACAGATACAGGTACAATGCCAAGAACATGAAAGAATGCAGAGATAGGAATATGGGGAGAAAGGACAGTCCTGGTAGAACAGGTAACAGAAAGTATTTCTGAAAGAGACAGGTTTTAAGACTGGACCAAAAAGCATGCAGTGTCCCTGCTGCACAGAGAAGACATTTCAAATATTGGGGTAAGAAAGAATGACCAAACTTCTCCAGTCTAATACCTGGGTCAGAAAAACAGTGCAGGCAGAGCAAACTGACCTGTCAGACTGGTAGAGGACACAATCATTGACCTATAGATTGGGGCAAGGCCATAAACATATGACAACACATGCACACAATATGCAAATTAGATGTTTTTGTAGGCATATATAATCATAACATTGCGGTCCTATGCTCCCTGGGGTGATTAGGAATGAGCAGAATGTTCATACACTGTGTGTTGTAAACATTTCATCAATGGCTTCATTGATAGCAATATATGTGTCATAGAATATGTCCTAGTAGGGGAAAGGAAAAAACTATTTTTTTTACCGAACTTTGAACCTTGATTCAGGATGTCTTAGTTATTAATGCATCAATCAGCGCAATCACTCTGTTTCTCTGATCTGCTCATGCCAACCTCCTGCATATATCAAATGTCAGATGAGAAACATCTGCTTCTCTTTTTCTTTCTCTTGTGTCTGGAACACTTTGCCCATCACTCACAGAATTATCAACTTTGATGGTTTAAAGTCTGGTCTTAAGATCCACCTTTTCTGAGAATACTTTAAGTAGTTAGTGGCTTTTTCTTTTCATACCTTCCACTCCTTTGTTTAAGTGTGTTGTGTGTGTATTTTAGCAATTATTTATGCTGTTGGCAGAGAAATTGGGCCTTTATAAATGCATTATTATTAAGAAGGAGGTGATGTTGTCATTGCCATTACATTGTCATAATTGTTAATTGTTCTTCATCCTTTTATATTCTTGCCAAATTTTGTGACCATCATCAGCATAGAGATCATCATCACCAAACTGATAAATTAATAAATTTTTAAACAGATTTTATGACAGTGAATTTAATGTTATGTATTACTGATATATATATGTGACATCACTTTTCAAGGGGAGAACTTTTTATTCCATGTATTGCAGCCAGTGAATGCATCCAGTGAGATTATGCCACTGACCGTCACTTACAGCCCAATTTCTGTTGGGAAACTTCGCATGTGGACAAGCTTTCTTGAGTCCTTTAAAATGCTGCATAGCCTAGGTTTGCTGCTAATAAATCCTACCTCATGTGTGAATGTTGAGCATACAAATGATGTTTTGCATTAAGCTTTGCTGACGACCATCTGTATTTGATTTATAAGTCACATCTTTTGCAGATGTGTGTAATGCATATGTATATCTTACTGATGAGCTCTCATGCAATTTCAAATCAAATCAAATCAGACTTTATTGTCTGTCGAGACAGAAATTTTCTCTCAAGGGCAGGCATACATACTCATACAGACATAATTTAAAGGCTTATTTGTGTTGTGTAATGTGAATTCTTTTTGTTATTAAGAATTCTTTTTATTTAAAAAAAAAATGTTATCTTCACAGTTGTATAATATTCCTGCTTGATTATTTTATCCAGGCTTCACAGAGAAAGATACAGATGAAATAAAAGGAATCTTTGCAGACACCAGCTTCTATTTCCTGCTGTTGACATTTGCTGTTGCAGCTTTTCATGTGAGCTTCTTATATTGCATCAGTGACATAGGAAGATGTTCTATTTCAACATTCACATTCTTGCCTCCTCAGTATTTTTTTTCTTTTTTGAGAGGGTGGCTTCCCCCTCTCATGCCCCCTTCTCCCCCTGGTTCCTAAGCACTGGCCATGTACTTTCTGCTCATGTTTATTTTGCCTCTTTGACCAGATACACTAACTACCCTTGGTCATGCAACATATGCTCCTTTTAAAAAAAAATCAAGCACACACAGAGTTTTCTTACATATAATAAAAAGTGTGAACACATGTATTCCACAGCTGCTGTTTGATTTCTTGGCCTTTAAAAATGACATTCAATTTTGGAACAAGAGAGAGACAACTGAAGGCTTATCTTCAAGGGGAGGTAAGACAAGATTTCTGACAAAATCAGTTTTAGCATTTAGCCACAGTTGATGCTGTTTTAAATAAATACATACCTTAGTAGTGCCTGTTGTATATAGTTGAAATGGTATAAATAAAATGGTAGAAATGTTACGGTTATTGTAAGATAGTTGGAGATAACATTGTGTTCTATCCATTGTTGGAGTAAATAGTTTACAATGTCTTTAGAATTCTCTTACATTTTGAAATTAATTGTATTGTAATTAATACAAGTTTCTTTAGTGGTCTCTCTCTTCATATATATAGTTTTATATATATGTAGGTTTTTTAAATATATATATATATACACTATGCTTTGGATATATATACACCCTCCACTACTACACAATATATATATATTTGCTTTGTAAATATTCATGATTATTACTTGATATTTTACCTCCAGTGGTGTGGCGTTGTGTCACAACTATTATCATCTTCTTATACCTGTTGGATGAAGATACCAGCTTGCTAGTGACAATCCCTGCAGGAATTAGTGCAGTGATAGAAGTAAGGACAAAATTTTGTGTAAATATAGTTGTAGGTGCCTGCATGCATATGAGAGAGAGTGTTGAAGGAAGGAGACATATAAGACCAAAGGTGGTTTTGTTTTGAGATTGTCTAGTAATACATTTTTATTTGCTTGTATTCTTTCTAATTATTCATATTTTATATAAATTTTAAAACTTATACTAAATATTACTAGCTGTGATTTTCATAGGATGATGATGAAATTAGCTCTTAGTGAAAATATCTAATAAGAGAAACAGTGAGCTATTCCCTTTCAGTAAAATAAACCTTTTGTTCAAATTGCTTCAAACAGGTATGGAAGGTTAAAAAAATATATAAGCTCAGAGTTATCAGGAACGGATTTAGCATCAGGTTTGAGGTGAGTCTTTCTCTTTACATCCCTCT
Organism: Pomacea canaliculata; assembly: GCF_003073045.1. Classification (NCBI taxonomy): domain Eukaryota; kingdom Metazoa; phylum Mollusca; class Gastropoda; order Architaenioglossa; family Ampullariidae; genus Pomacea; species Pomacea canaliculata. The sequence goes on along the minus strand of NC_037601.1, from coordinate 18,948,802 downwards.
CTGTTTCATCTTTGACCATACCAGATGACATGACCGTAGGAGATAAAAGGTTACACTAGCACTTTAACCATCAAAAGTTGTCTCCCTGACACAGCTAGTATGTGCCTAGCGTGAAGGGTGCTCCACTGCTTAAGTGGCAGCTATAACGGCAAAGGTGCTCAAACAACCTAATCTTCTGCTTTTTCATCCAGCACTGAAGAAACTGAACTTTCATGCCTGGGTATTGTCAGGGCAGCCATTCCCAGAGTTTTCTAGGGAGCAGTGGACAGGATCTTAACTATTTGCTAACCCTTTATTTTTAAAGTGCTGAGGGAAAGTGGCAAGTTTTTTTCCAGCTGGCAATGTGCCTGCTGTCTGTACCTGGAAGATATAAACCCTCCTATTATGGCAGACTTCTTTTTGTGGCTGTTCCGTGAAAGGAAGTTTTCTCCCATCACCATAAAAGGCTATAAAACGAGGCTGTCATCTGCTTTCTGACAACTGAGCCTTTGGGATGTTGGTTCACATCATGACATTTTTGATGCTGGGAGCCTTTTTCAAGAACATCCTGTCACTCATTCCCTCTTTCCACATGAAACCTGGCCTTGGTCTTGACCTAGGAGCCTCTGTTGTTGGTGCCATTTCAGGGTCATGGAAAATGCAGTTTTCCTTTTGGCCTTAGCCACTGAAGCAAGGGTCTCTGAGCTTTGTGCTTTGTCAATTAGCCAGATTTCCTACAGTTTAGAGATGATGGTTTTGGGTGGTTGATGATGGATCCAGCATTCCTAATGAAGAATCAGTTGCCACTGGTGCCTCAGCAACCCTTGTGGTCTGAATCTTGCCAGTCTCTGGAAGGGTGATCATGCTCACCTGCAGGACACAGCCTATGCTCTCAGGCTCAACTCTTTCTGCCTCTCAGGGCTGATCATGGAAAGGTGTCGTTCTGGATTAAAGATGCCTATGTAAATCTTTTGCTGCAGGCATCCTGGTTACTTTATGTGCACTCCCACAACATGCAGGCGATTGCATCTAGTTTCGCCTTCCATCGTAATGTCACCTTGTTGAATGTTATGTTTACATTCAGTTTGCATTTTGACTCTAATTTTAGTTGATTTTATTTGAGAGACTTTTCCATACACAGTGCTCCTTTGGCACTGTGAAGACTGATCTTGATGGCGCAACAGGCCATCATCTGGCTATCACAGGCTGGTTGTTTTTACTTACCTCTGCCTGATCTCGATTCTCCAAAGTTCATGTCATCTGGTACAGTCAAACAAGAAATAAAACTTTGAGAGTAAATTCTCTTCAAAACTTACCAGTTGACATGATATTGACCTTCCCATTGTTTGGGTGGAGGTTGGTAAAAAAGAAACCCTGCCATTTTGGCTTTACCTTGATAGCTGTCAGAGGGCAGCTGCTCACCTGACCAGTGGTGCCCTGCACACCAGACGTGCTAACTCACTGTCAGGGAGACAACTTTCCATGGTTAAAGAGCTAGTGCAACCCTTTATCTCCTATTTCATCTGGTGAGTCTCAAAGAAAGAATGTACTCTCAAAAATTATTTTTTGTCTTCTAGTCTTGTCATCGAGTTTGCTTTTGCCTGTATGTATAAGGAGAATCTAAGAAATATGCAAACTCAATTGTCAGGTAAAATCTGTCTTTTTGGCATGATAGAAAATGCTGGTTTCAGTCTTTAAAATGAAAGTTGACATTGAATGCAACTGTTCATCAAAGAAGGCATACACAAAGCTTTGAAAAACTTTGCTAAATAAGCAGGGTTGGACTGGTTAAGTGATATAAGGTGTATTATTTAATTTTCATGAAGTTTATATAGAAAGTAGTTGAGTTATTGCATAGCCATTGCTGTACTTTGAAATTTACCTTAATAAATCTTACACATTAATCTGTCTTTATTTGCAGTTTGGAAAAGCTTCAGAAAAAGAAAAACAAACAGAAGAATTTGACAGTCAGGTATGATTCCCTTTAAAATGTTTTTATTAGATGCAGAATTTTATTTTATGCATAAACAAGAAACAAAGCCAAACGGAGAATGGTTTGGTATATAATTGTGCAACAGATAATTTTAGAATTCTTTTAGAAGGTAACATTTCTCTTCGGGCATGTGTGGTGGGTTTCATGCAATGAGGTACTTGTCCTTTGTGTTGTAGCCACTATGCATCTATGTTTTGTTTCAGGCAATGAAGTACTTGTCCTTTGTTCTGTATCCACTATGCATTGTAGGTGCTGGCTACTCCCTGGTCTATGTTCCTCATAAAAGGTATGAAATAGTTTATCGCTTAAAGAACATTGTCAGACTAAAGTACATGCCATTTGACTAGAGGACACTGTAATTCTTATTGTCAGACTAAAGTATATTACACTCAGCTAGAGAACCATATCAAAGGAAATAAACTGCTCTTAATAGCCTAATGCGTTTGGCATATCCCTATAGAATTCTGTATTTTTGACCATGACTGATTTTTAAATAGGATTTGATCATTAGTTAATTGATGTTCCTATTGCTATTTACTAATGGTCTCTGATATCTTTTTTTAGAACCTGATTTTTGAATGTAACAGTTATTAATGATTTTTCCCATTACAATCTTTTTCATAGCTGGTACTCGTGGTGTCTTCAAAGTGCTGTAAATGGTGAGTTTTATTACCTGTTATTGTTTACTTTGAAAGAGTTTGCACACATTTCTAAAAAAATTTAGTGTTAAATAAAGTAGACTGTTTGCTGAGTTTATTTCTGCCATTTTGTTGGAAATTATTATAATCTCAGAGTTAAAAATTGGCATACAGTGTGACAAGATTTATTTCATTGTTTTATCAGATCAAAACTTTATTGGTATGCTTGGGTTATTTGTATCATGTAATTTTGGATTTAAACTGTAGTATTTCAATAGTAGTATTTTAAATATAGTAATATTTCAAATTATTTTAGACTATTCTAATTCAGCATCTTTTTTGGCATTTTTTTAGTTAGAAGTAGCAAACCATCAGATTATTTCCTGTGGATTTTTATCAAAGATTGTCTGCTTTTCATCACACATTTTTATCTCTTTTACAGGTGTATATGCTTTTGGATTCATGTTTATGCTTCCACAGCTATTTTTGAACTACAAGGTAAAAGAAAAAGATGGAGAGTGGGTGTGGAACAAAGATTGGGAGTGTAATGTGAAGTGCTTTTCCCTTCCTTCCCAACTAGACAACTCCGCTCCTTGTCTGATAATTGTCTCCTTACTCTTCCTGTCACAAAAATCAACAACATATGGCCACAGGATTTTTTATTATTGTGCAGCGAAACAATGGAACTCTCTCCTTTCCATATCCGCCACCTACCCACTATTGAATCCTTTAAACATGCTCTGAAAACACACCTCTTCCGTAAACATTACTCCTAACAATCTTTCCCATAATACTAGTCCTTTTTCACATCCTTCCTTTTGCAATATCATGTTACTCTCAGCTCTTGTTCTTGTTATTTGGTTTCTCTTTGTGTTTTCTGTATTTGATTTTATTCTTCGTTTAGTACAGTTGTTTATTCTTTTATAGTTCATATGTTATTTGTTTGTTTTCCTAAATGCCTGTTTGACAAATTGATTCCTTTTTTTTTCATTTTCAGTTGAAATCTGTGGCACATTTACCATGGAGGGCCTTTATGTACAAGGTGTGTCTTCCTTCAGTTTAACATTTAGTCAAGGAAATAAAGGGGTAGTGCTGAGTTTGACAGTTAAATGCGAAGTCTTTAGTTGCTTGTGGAAGAGTGCTGCAGACTTGATATGCTTCAGCACAAGAAGGAAAAGGTTCCATAGATCTTGTTTTGAAAAATATTTTAAAACCACTTTTAATCATTTATAACAAATAAACTAAAAGTCCCTTTTTGTACCCTTACTTCATTCCTTTATTTCAGGCATTTAACACTTTCATTGATGATGTCTTTGCGTTTATCATTACCATGCCAACTGCTCATCGTCTAGCCTGTTTCCGAGATGATGTAGTATTTCTGATATATTTGTATCAAAGATGGTGAGTTGTTTTTCTCCAGTGATATATCTCTTTTATAGTTTGTAATGTACTATAGAATAGCTGGTGAATCTTAGATGTAATGAGGGTGTGAGACTACCTGTGAAAACATATTCCGATAAAACCAGATAAAGTGCTATTTTGGTGACATGAAAACAATCATATTAAAGATAGGTTGATTCCTCCTTAGTCATTCCTCATTTTGATTCAGTTGATTCACAATTGAGTATATGATAGTTTTTTTTAAATTTGTGTTTGAGGATAATTATTTATCCATTCATCCTTTGCTATGAATTTTTAGTGTATTTAATGAGTTTATTAAGATTATTATATTAGCAATTATTTCAATATTTTTCAGGCTGTATCCTGTTGATAAAACAAGGGTAAATGAGTATGGAATGTCCTTTGAAGATGACACAAAGGACAAAGGAAAACAAAAAGACAACAAGAAAACAAAATAGCATTGCATTTTAGAGGGTCTGTAATTTTTGTTATCCCCTTAAGAAATTAGTTTTTATAACATATGATGCAAACATATTATGTATTTTAGAATTTTGTGTTCAGAACTGAGATGAAACATTGATTACAGTTGTGACATTTGATTGAGAAACTCTTCATGTAGAAAAATGTCCACATTTAGAAGAACCATTCTTTTGACACAGTTTTGAGTATAAAGAAATTTATTTAGTGAAATCGCTACCCGTATTATTAAAACGATAATGAGAAGATGCATGTCCAGGGATCCATTATGAGCTATGTCAAAACTGAGTTTCCAAAATTTTGCCAGTTTGAATGTCTGTCATCTTTTGTGTTTGGCGAGAAGGAAGAAACTTTCTTCTCCAGCTGTGTAAGAATTATAAATTTGACTATAGGTTTCTAGCTGTACAGTAGTTGTGTTCAGGAGGTCTATCTGGTTACAGAAGTGCACGTCAGGTTCATAGTGAATGGTTCAGATTTGTTTCTTTTCCATTTTTCTTAAAGGCATTGATGGAAATGCCAGAGATCACACAAGTGTTTCCAAGCATCTCTAATCAAAGTTTAATCCAATTTTGGTTTACTTTTGGTTTACAAAATTGAACATAAGTATCTCATTGAAGTGGAAGCCTTTGAACCTGAGTTTACTTCACCCATGATGCATTTAGTATTTCTGAGTGTTTATAAAGATGGTCATCTTGAGTGTGTACTATCTTTAAGAAATGAGTGAAAGTGTCCCCCGGAAGAACATGGTACAATGACTTTTAAAAAAAGGTTAATGTTGGACTCTATGAGCTAGACTAATACTGTTTTATACAGTAAATCAGATCTTTGCTCATGTGAGCTATGTCAGTATTTCACCTGGTTCTATTTATATGCAGTAATTTGTCAAAATTTACATAAGATGGCAAGAGAAGCTGTTAAAATTGGTCATCTATAACAGCTGCAGGCCATTTCTTGTGTACTATACATAACTGTGTATCTCTGTGCATGTATTTTTCTGTGTATATATTTATATTTGTATGTTAGCTGTTGAAAGGTTTGCAAGATGATTGCCAAAGATCAGTTTCAAGCTAAATATAGGAGATACGTGATGACTGATGTCAGCTGTCATGATTTGTCAGTCCTCTCTAAATACAAGTGTTTTTGCTTTACTTTAGATAAATTTGTTTAGTTACATCACTTTGGCCCCTAGAATTACAGGTAGCTCTGTCATGGGTACAAAAAAGGTTCATGTTCACAAAGAATTTTTGTTAATTGCATTTTTTTATCATTGTTTAGAGTAACTGCAATAAAATGAACTTTTTTTTTTTGATGGTTCTTGGCTTGCTTGGGTCACTTGAGAGTATCTTGATGCATACTCAACCACCATTTTTTCTCCCTTTCTTGTTTTACGCTTGTAAAAGTCTTTATGTTACTTATATTCAATTTATAAATGATGATAGTGAATTTTGCTAACATTAAACATGCAGTAGTTAAGAAAAAAAGCCTAGGAATGGGTGACTGAAAATGCTGCTGACAACTATCACTGTAAATCCTATGTGAATAATGAAAATTTTGTTCAATATCATCTTTAATGTTTGTTTTATATTTAGAAAAAAAAAACCTAAACAAAATCAGAAATCCAGAAATATTGAACCATGTTATCTGTTACCCTGGCTTGATACTAAATGTCAATAGAATTATGAATTGTCACGAGTGTTTACTGTCAACGTTATAGTGTGTTCATGTTTAATCTTTTTTTTTTCTATTGTTCTTAAAATATTCTTACCTATTTTTTAGGAAACATGTGTATGATTTTTGTGTTAGAAAATATACATATTTACATGTACATGTGTATTAATGCAATCACATAATGGATATGTTGCCTGTTAAACCACTTATTATGATAGCAAGTTCCATGAGTCCATTGTCTTTTTGTTTAACTCCTTGATGGTCTCATGCGCTTAGTAGTCTAGTCTCTACCAGTCTTGACTGACATTTAGAGGGGATGTGTTTGCCACTCTAAGAGAAACTGTCATCAAAGTCTCTCTAATCAATTCTCTAATAAATGCAAAGCATTTGTGTTCAATGTTAATTGTATATTTAAAAAAGCCTAACTTTACTGGAATGCGGCAATAATATTAATTATTGTGCAAGTTATATAGCACATCACACTCACAAAGGAACATACTCTCAGAGCTTGAGACAAGGAGACATGGACAGCATACGAAGGACAGAAGGAGAAACAAGTAATAAAAGTAAAACATAGAAGACACAAAGAGGGATTTTTTTTTTTTTTTTTTTTAGGCCCTTTCACCCCTCCTGGGGCATAGGCCATCGACTACAGTCTTAACTGTTGTCGATGTTTCGGTAGCAAGGATTTGTTTTACGGGGTGGGGGTGCTGGCCCCACGCCCAACCTCCTCCTTTTTCAGCCGGGCTTGGGACCGTCCTTGGCGGATGGCGGCCAGCCTGTAAACAGATGCCACGTGCAGAGAAAGAACAGCATGCCCGAGACGAGAAATGAACTCAGGGCAGCCAACCTTCACTGTATTGGTGACAGGCGCTAACAGCGCTAACCGTTGCGCCACCGGGCCGCTTTCAAAGAGGGATTACTAGGGAACAAATAGTAAGGATGGAGAGTATAATAAATCTGCAAAAAAGACAAACAGGCAGACTAGTCAATAGTCACAACTAATTGATGCACAAAAGAAGTGAAAGAGCTGGAAAAATGGACTAGCATTTTCTTTGACTGGTGTAAGGAGTAAGGCTCAAAGAAAAGATGTATTTTTAGTGCATGTTTAAAGGATTCGATGGTGGGTAGGTGGTAGATATGGAAGGGAAGAGAATTTCACTGTTTTGCAGCACAGTAACCATATATCAGGTGACTATATGTTGTTCTGTTCGTGTAAGAAATATGCAGTTTGGTTTTCTTGTGTGCATGTCTTCTTACCTGCAAATACATACGTACATCTTGTTATCTTTTAAACTTGAAAATTTGTCAAAATTTAGAGCACATATACTGTTACAGTTTAGTTTATTCCTTGTAGCTCCCTTGAGGAGCTTAGGGCCACATATATACTGTTACAGACATCATGGATATTTGCCAGTTTTTCCAAAAACAGCAATGTCAAAAGAAAGCAAACTCTAATGTTTAAAAATGTGATAGCCTACTGACATTTATTGGAAAATTTTTTTTCTGACATTTGCACATAAAAATACTTCATTTATAACAATGATGCATTTTTATAGAATTAGCATTTGGACTCCCCTCACACACACGCACACCTACACCTCAGACTGTGCAAAAACATGATCACTATTTTAAAGAAATTTTTGATAAGCAAAGGAAATAACAGTTTCTGTGCTGTAGGAGATTCCAGTTTAATCTGAAAATGGCCGCACCCTGTCAAAGTTTTACAAGCACAAAAGGATCGAACTGCCCCTTGATGTCAAATGTGGGTTGTACAGTGTTCTTCAGAAAATTCTACAATACCTTAAAAGATGAGAAGTAAGAGCGAAAAAAATGCTGAACCTAGTCTCTATGTGGCAAAATGCTCATTTTTCAGAATACGAGACTTCCTGGTTTCATATTTACTGATTTTCTCATCTTTAATCAAAGTACAGAAATGCATGATCACATTCAATATTTAAGCAATCTCTGTTCCGTAAGGCTGGAAGTTGTCCAAACTTTAACTAAGGCTAAATATTTCATGCCTAAACATTTTTATGGTTGTTTAGGTCAATTTCATTGACATATAATCAGAAACAAATATATCACAATGTTTGAACATGAAAGTTTAAATAATTTAGTTTCAGAACAAGTACAAACACATGAAAATCTAGACTTTAAGAGGCTTCTTGTAGCAGTGACTTTCAAAAAGTACATCTGCACTAAAGTACTGTACATCTCAGCCTTAAAGAAATTAAAAAAAGATGGAATGTTATCTAAACATGTTTGGTTAATATAGATACCTATACTACATAAAAAATCTCTTGAATAATACTACAACCTACTGCAACAGGTAAAAATTCAAGGTTCTGAAGCCTAGAAGAAGGGGTTCACAAGGTCTAGGGTACAGTATGTGGAAGAAGGAGCCCAAAGTTCTTCTGACACCTTTCATGTTCCTTGATAAAAATCAGGAATGACCGGAGGAGGCAGAGTGAGTTTTTTGGTCACCAACCTGAGTAAAACTTGCACAGTCTAGTACTTTTGAAATTGATGACACTGACCACAAGTTGCCATCCACACTTTTCCCCCCTTTGCATTTCTATGGTGGTAAAAGTAGGAAAAAACATCTTTTTAAATCTTAACCCTGAGAGCACAATCATGGTTTTGCTGGGCAATTTTCATTACTTTTATTACAAAGTTTAAGCTTCCTCCCTTCCAAAAATTTATAGGTTTCTTGGTCTAATATTTACCTCACAGCAGCAATAGTGTTCAGAGGGTTAAAATAAAGCCTTTTTGTGTTAACTGTTGAATCTTCACATCTTTACAATTTTATTTTAAAGGGATTTTGAACTTCTGTTACCATCAAACTGGTCATTTTTAATTTTAGTTCTACAGATAAGTTTTTTTTTTAAATTAAAAAATTCAATAACACAAGCTGGTGAATGTTAAAAGCAGAAGTAAACTGCTTCCAAAAGCAATTAGGATTTTAAAACAAAGATGCTTTGAGGATTTAAATTGAGCTTTCAAGCAATTTTAAATATGATTCACATAAACACATATGCTCATTATACTTGTCTTATGGTGGAATCTTATCAATCTTAGATGTTGTCCATTGGCTATAATTCAGAACCTTTTCAGCAAACATTTTCAGCCTAATATGCTATGTACACACACGAGTATTATAAAGAACTGTCTAAATAAAGAATAGTGAGTTGGAAGACAATATTTTTGGACATATGCTCAATTGTATTGTTCCATTTGACGGTCTATAGTTTTCATGGAAATGACCATAGTGAAATGTAATTAAAACCTGAGTATTTACAATATTCTATAGCTTAACTTGTCTAAGCAGAAACAGCAAAGAATCTTCAGCTTAGGCAGCAAAAGCAAAAGTATTATCTACATAAGCATTGACCAGCAGTTCAGCGAAAGGTCTTAAAACTGTTAAAACTGCTGACCTCTATAAAGGCGCTATATCATATAATATTTGTTTATGTAAGTGAAATTAATGTTTTATGGTGTCGCTTTAAAACTGAAGTATGAGCAGCACATATAAAAGGAATATAACTTAATGATCTGTATCTCTGAAGAGACTGGCAGTGGAAGTGATGTTATTTGTAGTAACAGTGGAATCATGCTTTATGGTAGAGGGAAGGTAGCTCATGGTCTTCTTCAACTGATCATAGCTCCAACGCATCTGCTCAACTTCATGTCGATGTCGTCGACGTTCCTCTTCCATTTCTCGAAGTAGATGATCATTAGTCTGCACCAGGGATCTGCAGCAATTTTACATCGCAACAAAAAAATAAACCAGATGCAAAGAGTTTAATCTGAGGATTTAAAAATTTACTCATGGACCAGCAATATTATTCTCACATGGTATTTTTTAAGGTTTCAGTGTATAGTATCTGTGATGAGTTGTGGTAGGTTTTATATTGTTTTGTGTATGAATGACATCTTGTGTCTTACATCCTTGAGGGTTTGTGTCATTTGGATGACATCATTTTCAAGAAAAATAGATATCATAAAGACCAGAGGACAATCATCTGTGAATATATAGAGAATAACATTCTGTTTCTACCATCCAACGGATAAACTGTTGTCACAGTCTTCATGCACCTCCTTAAACAGTGTACCTACTCCTGACTTCTAATACTGACCACTTTTGAACATCAGCCACCTCCAAGATCCATCTTGACTACAACTAAACGCCTATTGTCTCTACTTTTTTCCCATTTGTCCATGAGGCTTGTCAAGGTATGGTTTGTAATTCATTGTAAATGTGCAGGAACAAGTGTGTCTATGACTTATTACAGTATTTTTACCATTCTTCTCAGTAAATCAATGCCTACATGTTTATATGTTTGGTGTGTTTTTGATCTGTTACAGTGATGTGCACATATATAAAACAAATGCACAAGTCCTCATGAAATCTCACGAGAAGATGGTCTGACAAGACTATACTCACTTGTGACTCTCTGTAACATGGATGCAAGTTCCTGCATCTGAGCATACTGTTTCAGACGATTGCGAAGTCCATCAATTTCATGACTTAATGCCTCATTCTGTCGCTGAAGATCATCTGTAAACAGTGTAGCTCATTTCAAAGATGTCTTGATACAGCGACACTAGCTAGATGCATAAGCATCTATCAGGTTCATATTTCCATGAGTCTCAACATTATCCTTTTAGCTTTTAGGATTGTTTCACCATGTTATGTAACAAAACCCAATAAATATTAAATGATGTAATGGTTTTAAGTATTGTAAACATGTTAGTGAAAGCGAAACTTGTCAAGACCTAAGTGTGCAAGGTTGGAGCTGGAGCAGCCCCACCAAGATTATAGGATGCGGCAGATTCCTGAAGGTCTAGTTTTCGCTGCAGTCGATTATTTTCCTTGACATACTGCTCCAAATCCATTCCCAATCTTTCCTGAAAACAGAGTATAGTAATACATATCTTTTACACTTGTCTAGGGCAGTAAAATTAATTTTAAGAAAGGACTCAAGTATACCTTTTGTGTTTCTTCACCTCTTAAAAAAACATGATTTAACTGTGCTCTTTCATATTTAAGTTAAAAAATGTCTTAGACTGCTCACCACTTCACTACGAGCTTGTTTGAGAGACATCTTCAACTGTGCCTCACTAGCTGTAGTGGTGTCTTTGTTTGAGTTTCGAGCCTGTGATTCTCTCAGACTTGTATTCTCTTCTTTCAGTCGTTCTACATGCTGCTTGAGGGTATTGATGTTTGATTGAAGGCCAGTCAGAGATCCATCTTTAAGCATATCTTCAATGACGTCAAGTGCCAAACCTGTGCAAAAACTAAATTAGTCTTGTGCAAAAACAATTAGATAAAACAAATGTTAGCACCATGGCTATATTTCATGGTCATTACCATTATTGCAGCATATTGGACATAGGATTCTGGATCACAAAATTTCTTGACAACTAATTTTTTAAAATCACTGTCCCTTAAAAAGTGCTTTAACTCAATACAATAGCTATATACACTAAGAGCCCTTGGAAACTTAAACCACGCAAGATTAAAGTGAAAGCAATTTTGTGTCAAGAAAGCTTTAAATGAAAAGCTGTTAACAAAAACAAGTCACTGTCATGTTTGTTTTGCTAGAATGCTTCAATTAGTGTGCAAGAAGTCAAGAAATATTTACCAAGAAACTTGGCATGTTGGTGCAATGACTTAGAGCCATTCCAATACCGATCCACATAATCCAGTATCCTGAAAAGCATATGCATCATCACAGGATTGTCATTTAGACGTGCCTGTACAAGCCCAGCATTGTGCCGCTTAGAAGATGGGTGAAGAGACTGCCATGTTGGTTGAGAAGGTTCTGGAAGAGCTTGCTCCGTACTGAACACCTGGCAAAAGTAGTTCTGGTATTCTGGGATGTGTTTCATAGATATCATTGTGTGACTATCAATGATCCTTGCTACACCAATTACACCTAAACAAATAGCAGCAACACTGATATCTAGCAGCAGTTCCACTTAAATTCTAAAGCTTTCCTTAAAACAGTAAAAGTGAAACACCCCAAACATCCAGTTCAGATCACTGACTTGAGTATTTGAAGGAACACTGTTTGTGCGTCTATGTCTGGTTCTCATTTCAGCATCTCCACCATCTTTGTAGCTGTCTTTCTCTCTGCCCCTTTCTCTTTCATGGCCTACCCTGGTTGGAAGATCTGGAGGTGGAGGGTAAGCTCCTCTTTCTGTAGGCAACTGGCTAACATCTGATGGATTCTCTTCTGCAGAGGGCATGGCATGAATAAGGAACCTTTAACATGTCAGCCTTTTTAATCAAAATGTTATCACAAGGTAGCAAGGCATCTGAATGTTTCCCTCTTGCAACATATTTGAAACTATTATAAGCATGATGAAGGAAACCTCGTCTAAAAGAAAATAGTACAGCCTACTGTGGAAGGCCAGATTCATTTCAGAAACAAAAAAGACATCATAAGGTCTTACAGGATTTCTGAGTGGTGTGTGCTGGGGTGTTGTTGTGCAGCTAGAGACTCGTAGATTGATGCTTGTAATAAGCTTTAGAAGGAATGAGAGGTCCTCTGCTCTCTCTTAGTTTTTTGACTGATTCCTTACTTTGAAAGACAGGGGTGGGGTTAGGTCACGTGGTTGTTGAAAATACTTTATTGTTGCTGTCACGCTTTGCTTCAGAGTTTGAGAGCAATGGATATCTTACATCAATGAGGGGATGACAAGGAAATGTGCATGCACCATATTGGATGGCTTGTTTTTGACTGTGCCTTGGGTATATGTGGTGGGTTTGTTTCCTAGTCATGTTAAATATTGTCTTTTTTGTGTATATTTGTATCTTTTTGGTGTATTTGTATATTATGGAATAAAAATCATTTGAAAAAAAGACACCATGTGCAAAAGATAAAGTATACAGGCATGGTAGTCCTCAAGTGAATGAAGAAATACTAAAGCACCTGTTTTCTTACTGAATATGCTTTTTCCTTTGATATTGCCAAAAATGGTTAATTATTGGTTTGATTCTTGGCTCTATAGTTGTTATGGTGAACATGCAGCATTTGGTCCATCCCATTTGATGAAACAGCTAATTTTTCATTATTGACAGTTACCTTTTGTGGGGTTTGGTGTGAAATAACCATGACTTCTATATTTGGAGTAGGCATCAACCTCATCTTGATACTGAAGATGAGGATCATATCTGAAACATACAAACACACTGATGAGAAGAAAAGACAAAAGCTGAATCAGGCATGTCTTAAACAAATTCTAATGTTGGGTTACAGTTAGTCCTGTTACCTGCTTTTCTTTTAATACTCTCCTTCACCAGAAACCAATTTTTTCACATCATTCTATCATCTGAAACATTCTCACAACTCAAACAGGAATTTTAATAGAAGTATAGTAGAAGATTGTTGTTTATGATATAGAAATATTCTGTCATACATAGGGATGGGCAGCAGTCATTTCATTCTCAGTCCTTAATAATCTTGTTCTTACTCCATAACCCTTTTATTTCTAGTGGTTTTGGTGAACAATCACCTTTTTGAAGTCAGTTTTCCAGTGGTTTATAGAACATGGAACCACATGCAAAGATATATTTACTAAAAACTCTGGAAAAATAGTCCTGAACTATATGAATTTAAGATTTAAATATAAAATATAGTACACCCGGCCAGTGATTACCCCCCACTGCCAGCCTGTACCTTCCCTGTGTGCGTGTACGTGTGTGCCATCTTCCATCCTACTTATATGTGATGTACATACTACCATAAACAAATGTCAAGTTCACATATCTGCTGCTTCAGTGGGGACATAAGAGTTTGAATTAAACAGCAGAGACAGGAATAATTACCTCTTGTGCTCAGATTTCAGTGGTAATTCATTTGAAGCAATACTAGCAATATTTGGGTATCTATCTTTGTATGCAGCTAATGCATTATCATCATTCTTTGGAGGTGGCAAACTTGATGCTTTTTTCTGGAATGGAAAAGAAACTGTGCAGTATGCATAAATCTGTGCTCACTGTGCCAAAAAAAAAAACCAAACTCAAAGTGAGCAGTCATAGAAGAAACATCTTTTAGATCATATGTAGTTTTGTAGAATGATTTCTTTTTTTTTTTTTTGAAAGAAATAAAAATTCATTATTGGATTAAAACAACATTAAAATAAGATTTAAAACAAAAACAAAATTCATATCACCAGCTCACTAAAAACTGATTTGTTTTACTAGTAACAACTTCAAGGGCTTAAGTCATCTCAACTTCATGTGATGATCATAGGTAATGACAAGCTCTCTCTATGTATAAATATTATATAATACATATAATTTGGTGGAAGTATGTGTAAACTTATTTTCTCTCATTAACACACACACATACAGAATAAACACAAAAATTAAAAACCTATTCAACTAAAAGAAAACACAAAAACTAATCACTGCTTTTCCAGTTGGCGGCAATGATGAAAGCCCAGTCTCTGAAGCTGACAGGTCCTGAGTACTCAGGCTCTTCAACACTTGAAAAAAATGGTCAGACGTCAATGAAAGCATGTCCAATGATGATGACTGTTTTATGGGGAAAAATGTGCTGAATACATAATTCATATAAAATAATTTAGTAACATTTTGAAAAAGCAAAATGGGATTTTTGCTACATGTATCCAGTCATAAACATATCAATAAAGAAAATATATTACGCTTCGCAAGTGAGAAGCAATGAAAATGTAGTCTAGTTGTAGTGTAGTCTAGCTGAAGTGTAGTATAGTTGGCAACTATTGTATTTATATCATTTATGCCTTTCTTTACTTAATGTCACTTTTCATCTCTGTTTTACCCTTACTTTCCAAAGAATATTCTTCCATAGCTGGCTCTCTAGCAACAGATCCTGTTAGGTGGGTTGGCTGTCCCAGGTCTCCATTCTTTTTGGCAATCAAATCCAAAATTGCCACGTCATCATCATCAAGTACTAAAATAGATTGTGAGAATATACAGAAAATGAGGATGTATGCTCAAAACGTGAAAGACAAATGTAAGGAGGGATCTGTTTAATGTTTAATGAGATATTCTCAGCAAGTTCTTGTGTTGATGCTAGTAAAATCCCTAAAATGTCTTCTGAGAAACTGGATTCATATGATTCATCATACAACTTTTCACTCTACAGACAAAACGTTTGCATAGTATGTTGTGTGCAGCTGAGTATGTGTTCTTGTTATTCTCTGTGTATTTTATTATTAGTATCATTTCTTGACTGGAAGTGGCACACATACAATCTGTAGGTGCTTTCACTCTGTATGAAGCACATTGAGTCTGCTCTATAGTGGAGAAATGCACTATATAAATATTCTTATTATTACTAAAAATTATTATTATTATAACAGAAATTGCAAGTGCAAAATGAATGCACAATCTTAAATCAACAGTGGCACAAAGATTGGGCATGCTACACAATGATAAAATCATAGCAGATGTTAGTGTTAATAAATTTAAATATGTTAGATCTATTGATCCATTTTACCTGAAGGTTTTCCAAGCTTAGAGGTAAATTCAGCACGGGGGTGCGGTGACTTCTGGGTTTGCTCTTTTTTTGGTGGGTGGTAGGTCATTTCTGTTGCCTGGCTAGAACTAAAATGGGTCAAGGCAGCCTGCCGTTCCCTGTCGCGTACACTCCGATCATCTGTGGGGATAAATGTGATAAACCTCTAAATAAAATTGTCTCAGTGCATAACATCAAATCATACATAGTATGCATTACTTATTATTGTAGTATTTATAATTGAACCTTATCCACATAACTACAAATGTATACAATCATGCCCATACAGTCTGACACGTGTAACAAAAGCATATCTCTCTAATACAAATAAACACACACAAACATAAAGACAACAGATGCATTTCCAAAATTTTGTATAACTACTTGCCTAATTTCTGCAATGAGGGAAGCATATGTATAAGATAAAGACGATAATCAGGCTCTGAACGCGTAACAGGGTTCAAACGAAGATCCAGTTCCTTTAGATTTGGTGTATGTTTTAGACGCTTTAGTTCTTCTAGACTTCCAATGTTGTTGTAGTAGCTAATGATTGTCAAGAAGCAATAGATGTGGAAATAATGCAAACATTTCACAATTAAAACTGCAAACTGACTGTGTTAATAATGACTTGTAGTGCCCTTCCTGCAAGCTCAAACTGAACTTAGAAATTGTTATTAAGGTGACCAGATGTCCCGATTTAGGCAGGACAGTCCCACCTTTGACTGTGTCTCCTGCCTGCTCACAAAATGTCCCAGCTGGACGCCCAATGTCCTGCTTTCATCTAAAAAGTTGATCAATGCCCCGCCTGTATTTAAAAATCTGATTACTGTACATTGATTTGCATCTGTGCCTTTGGATTTGGCTGTTTCCTATCGCTGTTTGATTGACAATTTTAATTTTGTGTTCTAGTTTACTGCCTTTCCTTCCCCCCTGCTCCTTGCTCTTTTCTGGCACTCTTTGTCAGTGATGACACAATGATCGGCATGTGTCCCGCTTTTGCTCCCGAAACATCTGGTCACCTTATTGTTGTATTATAATGTGATAACAAATTAGCACAAATAAGCAGCAGATAACTACATGCTGGCTTAAAAGTTATAAGAATGCATCTAACATAAGTCACAGAAGAACCACATTGAAATTTTATTGTTTTCAATAAATAAACATCAAATCATAAAAAATTATAGTAACACATAAATAAATAATAAATGTAATTCTCTGTGTTTTTATGTCAACAAGTCTGTAAATTTACTCACACTTATATGAACCTCTAATGAGTATTCTCTTTTTTTTTGAAATAAAGGATACAGATTCAGCTTTTCCAAAAGGCCAAGACTTTCTAAGCCCTAGAATAAGATACACATGCATGCTATTCCAAGAGCACTGGAAATGTAATAATCTTATTCTTATCAGCATAGTGGCATGAATCACATCATAATCACAAAAACTTGTACATTGTAGTTAATATTGTCAAATCTAATGAACAGCCATACATTGGTATCAACATTTAAAGCCAAATACATCTTTTGATAAATAATTAACTTTAAATATGCATGATAAAATTGATTTCTCTTAACTCACTGAAACCTTCACTATCACTACTGTTACTCTCATTCTGTTGCTTGTTGCTTCCTAATCTGTATCTTATTTCTGACCAAAGCCTTTAAAGCTGAAGGTCAGAATTCTCAAAAAGAATTTAGGAACTCTTATTTTTTTGTTGTTGTTGTTGTTGGAGGGGATGTGTGAGACAATTTTCAGTTGCTAACTTTCATTCTCTCTTATAAACAATATTTTCCTAACAACATCTTTTCATGATTCAATGAATTTTTCCAAAATTAGCGTTAGCTATGGATTACACATCCTCCCATTTTCCACACACATAGCTAGTTACTAAATCAGACCATTTGCCATGCAAACAGGTTAACAATGAAATGAGTAAAATTAAACAAACCTGGAGAGATTCTAAGGCATTTCTTGATAAATCAAGAGACTTCAGTTTTGTGAATTTGCGTAAGGAAGTGCCAAGAGACACAATCTTCTCATGATATGTTCCAGGCAAAGACAGGGATTTTACATCCTCTGATTTTTTTAATGCAACAAAACAAAAACACACACACACACAAAATCAGTTAAAATAATTGCAAATTATCATTCGCCTCTTGCCAGAACTTAAACAGTTATCACTTTAAGATTTTAGATTACAACTACCTGTAACTTTCTTTATTCTTAAGAACTACTTAGATTTTGAATGACGCCCCCAAGCTCTGTAACTAAGGACGCTATCTACTACATAGATCAGTTTGCACCCATCTTACGTACGTAGAATGTAAACCATTGATAAATCTGATGAGAATAATCTTGCATCTATGATGATTAATATTATCAATTAGATCTTGAAAAAGTTCCATTTTGGACCTTCAGTATAGGTTTGTCGCGCATATCATGCAGTCCGTTGCAAGTTTTAGCATGTTTAGTGTATACACACAACATAGATGCTATCTAAAGGGTTCAATTTCTAATCGATCAGCTAATCAATATCATTTACATGAACAAAAATGAACTTAATTTCAGTCTAATGAATTTTTAAAAGAGGAAACATACCCAGATTATCGTGAGTCAAGCTAACTCGACTTCTGATAGCATCCTCAGTCAAAGTGAGCGCCATTTTGTTAGTGAAGGATTACAGCTACACTAAACATGTTACAAAACATCACAATTCGAACTTCGCAACTTCGGAGATAATAATAGTAATAGTTATATTATTATTGTTATAATAATTACTTTAACTTCATAAAAATTATTTTATTGTTAAACAGTCTTGAAATAAAACTAAAAAAGTTAGATAGCTTAAAAATTTATGGTTCATTTTCTTTTATTTTAAATAAACATTTATAGATTTTTGATAAATAAACTGCAATTTCCGACCGGGAAAGAAGATTCTACTAGATTACTTTTTGATTTGGTAGTTCTGTTGTAAATATAATATAAAAATGGCGGACGAAGAGTCGTCGGCGGCACTGGAAACGGCTAGAGTACGTGTATATTTACCTTCTGCTTTATTTTTAAAAAAAATTAGGAATTATTCATATTAATTATCTTACGTTTTCTCGGTGAAACTATTTTGTATGTGTGTTTGAAAATGTATAGTGCTGTCTACTTTTCCAACCAGTTTTAAACTTACGATAATACTATTTGTTTCACTGTTTGTCGTTCTTTGTTGTTATACACACTTATATGGTAATGAACTATCTAATTGTTTAAGTTGGTTATCGTTATGTTGGCAGAAAGCAAAACAACTATTCTCTTATCGTTGGTCACTATTTATTTAAATATATGAAACCAAACTTTCAAGAGTTGCATTTTCAAAAACAGTTATGGTTTATGTGTTTTGTTCCAGAAATTTGTAGATAAATTGTATGATTACCGGGATCACTATGTTGAACGGTTTGGACTTGAAAAAGCTCTTCAAAGGCAGATGACCTAGATTTAAAGATGAGAGAGACTTTGAACAAGCTGGATGAGATGAAAGGTGATTAACTTACAGATCTAAGACAACAATGTCTTTTTGTTAAGTGTAAGTTTCCATAAGAAAATATGATAAACATCTAAAACCACAGGAAAGTGATTTGGCTTGAAACAGAAAAGAAAGGATGGCCTGTCCGAAAAAAAGTTTTAGCATATCACTATCCAGAAAGATATTTGTATGTATAAAGTGCGTTATGCAGTTGGTGTTATCAGAGATGATAGATCAAACTTTGTTTAAGATACTTGATTTCTTCATGGATCCAGTCAACTGGAGATTGCTTCTGTTCTCAAGGTCAGCTAGAAAGGGAAGATGCCCCATTTTTTTACGTCAGTCTTGCACAGATTTAAAGTCTTGTTTTGTTGATGTCTTGCTTGGAATGAAGAAAAGAAACTTGACTGATTGAGATAAAAAGGCCGTGGCCAGAGATAAGACAATTTATCAATGTGAAAATTGAAATTGATAGGTGGAAAACAAAATGCTACTGTTACGAAAAGCAATCCAGTCCAATGTTGAGAGACTCAACAAAAACTGCATGTCAGACAATGGACCAAAAAGCAAAAATCATAATCATTTCAGAGGAAAAAAGTCAGAGAGCTAGCTCCCTCAAGCTGATAAGGCAAAGGTACATGGATTTATGTCCTAAAATATTTGTTTACTTCTCATATCTGTAAACAAGTAAATGACTTGTGCTCTGTTGCTCTGTAAAACTTGCTCTGAGAAGCATATTTGTAAATTTTATTTCATTTAAATTTTAGTTTTTGATTTTTGTAGATTCTATAAAGAACAAGGCTGAGTACTTTTTGCTACGTGGTCGGACTCTGAATGTGGTGGGCAAGTTCAGTAGTGAAGCACTTGAAACTCTTTCCAAGGCAGTGAAACTGGATCCTAAATCTGTAGAAGCATGGAATCACCTAGGGGAGTGCTACTGGAAAAATGGAGACATGGCTGGCGCAAAAAACTGTTTTAATGGAGCACTTAGCCATGTATGTATCATCCTTTATCAGGTAGACATATACAAAAGAAAGTTTGTCCTGGGAAGTGAGTGTTCAGGTGTTGATATGTATTTGGGATTCAGCAAGTGAAATAAAATAAATCTGTAACAACATATTTTTAGACGTATTGTTTTGAGATGAAATGCTGTATTTTTTGTTGAATGTTGCTGTTGCTTTATATGTGCTTTTACAGTCAAAGAATAAAGTCTCCTTACGGAACCTTTCTATGGTGATGAGGCAGCTTGAGGGAAATCCTGAAGAGCGTCAATCTCTTATTAAGGAAAGTGTTGAACGAGCGAAAGATGCAGTACAGCTGGATCTTGCAGATGGAACATCATGGTGTGAGTTTTCAGAAAGTGATGTTTAGAGTTTCTTAAAAAAATGATAGCTACAGTTTCATTAATGTTTATTTGTATGATCTTGATCCTTCTTGAATTAATAATTTTATTAATGGTCTCTTATATCAGAGTTCTCTTTTTTAAAATTTTAATACTTTTGAATTGTATTTTTGTTGTTGTTAAGTAATTGCTCTTATTTTACTGGAGTCTTTCCATGTTTCAGATTAGAGATGATTAATCTGTAACTTTATTACAGATGCAGTTAAAATCTCATTTACTAACTTTTCAGTGATTCTGGGCAATGCGTATTTATCCCTTTTCTTTTCTGGTGGACAAAATCCAAGAGTCTTGAAGCAGTGTATGAGTGCTTACACAAGGGCTGTAAGTGTGTGTGTTTTTTTTTTTTCACAGTTTGGTAGGTGAATGATTGTAGATATTGAAAATCTTTTAGATGTTTTTGCTGATGAATATGTTGCTATATGTATATATTTGTAGGCTTCTGTGTTTATGTGTGTTTTGGGAAGGAACAATGTGAGTGTGTGAGAGAGAGCTTATTCATCTGCACACTTGTTGCAGTGTATTTGTGTAGCAAACAAATCTATACATTTATGAACAGAGATTGTCCACAATCAGAGTTATCGTCCATCTTGCATTAAACATGCTGCTGTTGAGCCTGTTTTTTGGCTTTATCATATAAGAAATATTATTGCTAATAAATATAAAAAAGTTTCATTCTATAATGAAACTTTTTTTTCTAAAGGAACGTGACCCAGTGACACTTGGAAATCCAGACCTCCACTTTAATCGTGCCATGGTGAGTAATGTTTAAACTTTTGACTCTCTTAACCTTCATCCTGACCTCATCTCCAAATCTTCATTGTATCAATTACACCTGAATAACGTTTTTTTTCAGAAAGTAATTTCTTTCAGACCTAAGGAAAATTTACATGGAAAATTTCTAATATGCTTTAGCACCTACTTAAAGTAGTTTATGCTGAACTGCTAATGTGCAGATGTTATTGTGATTTCAGTCCTACAAATTCCAAGAAGAATATCAGCTGGCATTAGAGGGCTTTCACAGGGCAGCACTGCTTGACCCTGGCTGGAAAGAAGCTGAAGCAGAAGAGAAAGCTCTGCTAAATTACCTAGACAATGTTGTCACACTATCAGCAGCTAAGGTATTTCTCACTTAAAGCTTCACATAAGTTTTAACATCAGCAAGTAAAGGTACAAGATAAAGGAACTAGGAGACTGTTAGAATACATAAGTAGATTTTAAAGACTCTTTTATATACACATGTGGTGACAGACTTAGCATCTCACATAAGCTGTTGGAGTGAAATGAAAACTGACAAGACACCAGGCCCAAAAGGAAAAAAATATGAAAGAAAACTAAAACAAACTGAAGGTCCTTAAACAGTAGAAACTAACATAGCACCTAAAACTAATTAGAAGTCTAGAATATATATAAGATGGAGCAATATATGGGATCAGTACACCACCACTCCAGACTTGACACCTCCTAGACACCAAGAGCAAGTGACTAATAGGAAAAGGGTGCATTAGGAACAGTAAACAACACCCTCCTAAACCCTGATGTGGAAAATAATTATCTCATTTACTCTTGTGTTATCACATTTTTATTGTAATTTGAGTGCACTAATCTGTTTGTGCCTCTATTGCTAGCAGAATGTTAAGTGCAAGCTTGGGTGTGATATTGTGAAATATAACTTCATTTTGCTTTGTTTTTGTTTCACATTTATAAAAGAGCATAATTGCGGGTTAAAATGAATTTTAGTCTCGTTTTAAATCCACGTATAATTTGTTGCTAGTCTAATATTTTAAATAATACCCAGAATTAAGTTTTGGTTGTAGAAACTTTGTTGTTGTTGTTTGTTTGTTTTGTCTGTTGTTGTTGTTTTGTTTTTTTTTTACTGGGACTTTAAGGTGATCCGAGGAAAAGGTCTAAAGAAAGATCTTGAAAAATAACATATTTTATTCTAATTTTTTTAAATGCAGGGTAAACTTAAGCCAAAGAAGTTGGACAGAATGCTTTCTACATTGACACATCGAGACCTGGGTCCTTATGGGTCTGGGTCCTATACATCTCCAAGTGGTGTCTCTATTGATCTGCAGCATATTTCTATCAGTGAACTTGAGCCAGAAATAAATTCCAACAAGGTTATTGTTGGTAGAGTTGTTTGTTCTGTGGACACAAACACAACTGTTCCTTTGTAAGTCTCATGCATGTGGCATGATGCACATGAAGCCAGATTTTATTAATTATGATAAATATTGTATTATTCGTGTGTTTGTGTGTGTCAGTGGGAGGGAATGCATTTGAGCTAAGATTCTGTGTTCTGGCTATTTATAACTTTTCAGTCATCATTAGATAAAGAATTATATAGTTAAATATAAAACAAATAGAAATAAAGAACAAAGAATTTTTCAAAAAAAGTTTTCATGTTTCCTTCACACATGTTTACCTCTCCACTTCCAGCACATTTTGCCTGTGTGACCAGAAATCCTGCATTCCTGTGACTGTGTACAATCTCATCCAGGGAGGTGGCTTCAAGATTGGGGACTCTGTGGCCATTCCTGAACCTTTTGTACAAGTTGTTCATGTTGACCATATGGGAAAGGCAAGTCTTACTTAGTTTTGGACAAAGGAAGCTTTTCTAGTATATCAGGGATATGATGGCTGTAGCAAGCATATGCAGGAAACAAAATCCCAAAAGCATAAGTTTTTGTAAGCAGTGATTGCAAAGTGGGTGCTGCAGGACAGATGCATTACAATAGTGTTTCAAAAACAGGCTGTTTGTGAAGTAACTGGAATACTTTCTGATGCCAATATTTTTTCAGAATTGTCAAACATTTTGTTTTTATTTTTCTTTGTAACTTATTGAACTTCTAGAAGATTTATGCTTGACAGTTGGTGTAATGCGTTGATCAAAAGGATCGAGAACACAATTTTAATATTTAAAATAAATTTTTCAAGTCTAT
This sequence comes from Pomacea canaliculata, assembly GCF_003073045.1. Taxonomy (NCBI): domain Eukaryota; kingdom Metazoa; phylum Mollusca; class Gastropoda; order Architaenioglossa; family Ampullariidae; genus Pomacea; species Pomacea canaliculata. Next base: position 18,925,276 of record NC_037601.1, on the reverse strand, counting down.
TCTAGTTTGTGCATTTGTCTTTTGTTTCAGACTTATGATTTTCACAGTGTGAGAGTGGATTCTCCTCTGGTATTGGTTGTGAATGGAAACAAGTTGAAGGCCAACAAACAATCTTTCTCAGTGTTAGCTGTCAGTGTTGTTCCTGAGTAGATAAATTGTTGTCCAGTATTTGAAAGTTTCACTGAATCTCAGTATTAAGCCTGCCTTGCAGTATATTTGTTCACATATCTTGTACATCGGCTTATCCAAAGATTATGTGCAATTTTCAGATCCTAAATAACCTCGCACAAGGTATACTTATCCGCTAAAGAACAAAAAAATTCCCCTATTGCTGACTGACCTTTGGAGTGATCATGGAAATGAATGGAATGGATGCCCCGATTTTACAATTTTGAAGTTTCAAGTCAGTTATGTTATATTTATTTGCAAGTACATTCACTGCATTTATAAAAATGTAATACAGTGCACTCTGCTTATATTCGAGCCTTTCACACTAAAATTTAACTAATTTTTTTTTTGCCTGGATGCAATATCCTTATATGACAAGTTTGGTATACAAAATAGATTTAGGGTGGTGTAAGATACTACAGCTTGCTCATAAATACACATTTTCAATTGGCTTGCATATAACCAGAATGCACTGTACAGATCTGGCTAAATTTCATCAGTTGAAAGACCAAAAAAAAAAAAATTATCATTTTTGATAGTAAAATTTCTTTCTTCTTCATACTATACATGATGACATGACTATAGGGAGATCACCTTTTAGCTACCTCAAATCCAACTGCCCAGTCCCATTTGGGTCCAACAACCACAGAACGATAGGGACACAAATTCAGCTCACCCCTCATCCTCACCTAACAGTTTTATGTATCCCACAAAGTCTGAAATATTTTAAATGCTCAACCTTTCTGACTGGGCTTTATATAGTACACTGCTGACATTAGCTTTCTTCACCAGCTGCCTGGCATGTGTACTGCATTGCATCAGAAAATGTTTCAGTAAACTTTGGATGACTTGTGCTTGATGATATTATGCAATGGGGTGCAATATAACATCATTCTAGGCTTATTTAGGATCTTACAGTCCAACAGGATAAATTAACAGGGCAAAAAATATAAATGAGCTATATCAAATATCTTCAAAACAAGAGCTAATAAAATTTGTTCATGGTCATGTTCGTGTTCAGCTCACCAAGATACTACAGATTAAAGACCTTTTTAGTCATTAATAATTTCAATGTTGACCAGTGCTATCAAGCCAGTTACTGTATGTTGTTTTGGTGACGAGCAGATACGAATTTGTGATTTCACAATGAATACTTCAGAAAAGTGGATGTTGAAGCTCTATAAAATTTTTTAAAGTCGCATGTAAGAATGAAATTGAAAGTGTTGATGTTTTTGAGGTTTGAAATGTGTTATAAAACTTTTCTAATTTTATATGTTGCATGTTTTCAATATAGAGCTGATTAAAATTAGGAATATATATATGGTTTTAGAGCAGTATTATATTTTGACAAAGTGTGTTATACAACAAGACAACTATGCTATGTTAGTATGTACATTGACCGATTCTTTTGTGGAGTATATGCTCACACACATATTCATCTCTTTTAATTCTAATAATACAACTGCCTTACATACACATATGCAGTAAACCACAAATATATGCACCCACTGTCATCATATTTTAGTATTATATGGTTGCATGGCAAGGGGAATAAAATCATTGCTATACCTTTCCGTTTTAACAAGCTGGATGAGGGTAGGAAGACAAGTATTGAGCAAGGAAGTGCCTGTTTAAAATAATTTTGATACAGCTGGCTATGGTGCACTGAGCGCAAATGTTATCTAGACTGTGCAACAAAGCAAGGAATGAGAAGGTAAGTAGATCCTTATGAAGCAATTGTAGAACTGTACCTGAGTCTTGGTCTCGATGCTAAACAACCTCACAACAAAAGAGACTATTTAAAACAGTCTGCATATACAAAACATGGAAGAAAATAGATGTCACCTACAAAGAAAGAACAGCGTTTCTGAGACAAGAGCTGAACCCTAACTGGATTGGTGACAGGCACAAACAGTTGCACTGCCGGACCACGTAAATTCAAGGGAACAAGGATTAACGCCATTGAACCTCTCCAGGCACTTCGATTACATAAGTTCATGTCACCAAAACAGTGATGATTGAGTGTCTCGGGTTCAGATCTCGTCTTGGACACGCTTTTCTTTCTGTACATGACACCTGTATGCAGGGATATGCTGCTTTGTCCTGAAACAGCTCAATCTGCGTGAAACACCTCCCAGCTTCTCTCTCTCTATTGAAGGAAAGAGGGAATGCACAGATATATTTATGAAAACGCACAGAATACAAAGATGAAATCCTATGAAATAAAACTGTACTCAGAATTACAATGACTACGCGGAACGGTAAGTATAAGAGCACGTACTCTGGGAAAAAGGGCGAAAGCGAAAGTAGACCCTAAAGGGGAATCACTCTCATTTAAAAATTAGATTAACTTCCCCTTAAGCCACAGACTATGATCTCTAAGTCTGCGCCTGGAACACCCCAAGAATGAATGAAAGAGGAAAGGTGAGTGAAAATGAAATTAATACGTTATAGTCTACCAGGGATGAAGTAGATGAAGAACTTAATTACGTAGTTTTAAAGAACTGATAAAGTTACAGAATTAGGAATCAAGGCAGAACTGAAAACTTCAAACTTTTTTGGAAGACTAATATTTTCGTGATGTATTTTTTTTCTAATGATATTTTGATATATATATATCTTTATAAAGACCGCGATTCAAAGATCTAATCATTTTACAAGGCTCACATACGTTTCACGATAATTTTTGTTTATTATCTATGAAAACTATAAATTAATAGCTCTAGCTTTAGAAACGATTATTACAAAGCATATATATATACTGTTATCTTGTTTCCGCAGAATTCATTTAACCCAGGAAAATTACTCACAACCGCCTTGTGTGGCAGAGATGTGGAGAAAGTTTCTTTCATGTACACACCGTAGATAACACTTCAAGAAGTGTCTCTGGAAATAGGCCTGGCCAAAGACCAGCATTTGGAAATAAATGGATTCACTCAGAGGACTTCATGTTTGCTAATACTGAAGAGGCGATCAAAATTACTACAGGTGACATTTCAAGCACTTAAACTAGCTTAAAGATTTGAATTGCAGCTACAGAAAGTGGTAAATCTGCTTCTGCTCTAGATTGTAGAATTATAGTAGTAGTCTCCAGCTTGTCAAGTCAATACTGACAACAGGATACTGTGACAAAATTGCTGCATTATTGCCGCTGCAGTTATATATCTGTGTGTGTGTGTGCATATGAGTGTGTGTACATCATTGTGTGTGTGTGTGTGTGTTCGTTTTCATCACCAAATGTTGGAAACATTCTAGGAACATTGAAATAATAATTTTAAAAAAAAAATTCATTTTTTGAAGCATCTAGATTTTTAGACATCATGCAAGTTGTCCAACAAAGGAAAAAAAAAAATGTGTGCATGTGAATAGTTAAAAACTTTATGGTAACTCTTAAAAATCGCTGTTACTAGGTAAATTTTAATCTTGTAGTGGATTTTCAGATACAGATTCTGAGGAAATAGCTCTCAGTGACAGTCCAGATTCACCTGACTCAAAAGACAGCTCCACAGATTATGGCCCAATAAACAGGATGGTAGAAGGAAGGAGGAAAAGAAAGCGAGGTGCTACAACGGTGTGGAAAAGAAGAAAGTCAAATAAAGCTAAAACTGATCATGTGTCTGCAGATTGTAATCACAGTGAAAGTGACACTTGTGACATCATTTCAGCATCAGAATCTGAAGGTGATGATGCAAAGAAAGAAATAGACAGTGAAAAAGCAGCAGCTTCTTCAGGAGAGATTCCACCAGATCAACAGATCGAGGTGCTGAAAAGGTTATCTCCACTTTGTAGTTGTTTCCAGTGTTCTGATTTTGTTGCATTTTATGTGTTCTTATCTTCACAATAAGTAATAATTTAGTACAGTTAGATAAAGATAATGAAACACAGCTTTGTCACCTCGTGCATATTTGTGCAGTTTGCACTCTCACCAGTCCACCTGAAACCAGTCTCTCCAGAAAATGAGACTGGGTCTGCTCATGAGACAAAATGCCATACTACACCAGAAAGAGACTCCTCACCCCAAAGGGTATGCTTCACAGTCTTTTATATAGAGTGGAAGAAACTGCTGATCATAAGTGAAGTCAATGTGCTGTGTGTGTGTGTACATATTTTTTCATGCACATGTGTATTCATGCTTAGCAATCATATTTTTGATACTTTCTTAATCTCGCACAGCTTACATTGCCAAATGACATTTTGAGGTGAGCTTTCATACATGTCTGTTCTTTTTTGTTTTTACAGTTGGTAGATGGTGGGACTCCAAAATCAGCAGTTGTTCTTCATCACAAGCAATAACCCAAGAGAGTGATGCGTCACCAGTTACTTCAGGACTAAAATTGAGTGAATGGGTCAAACATATGCATTGGCAGACTACACCCAACAAAAATTTGCAACCTACTTCCCCAGAGGCAGAGGTGGACTCCACTAAAAAGAAAAAGAAGCAATTCAAGAAACATTCTAAGTAACTATCTGTGTTCTGTTGTCATTCCACTGTCAGTAAGTCTGACTGCTTTGGGATTATTTTGAAACTATAATAAGATAAATACTGTTACATTTAACATGCAGAAATTTAAAGTATTTAAATACTTATAAATAAATCAAAGTATTTAAGGGAGGGAAAGGAAATCATATCAAGAGTTCAGCAGTATAAGTGTCCAAGTGTTTTGCTTCACTGGCTGGAATAAGCTTGACTCAAATTGGGTGGCAGATCAAAAGTTGATTAAAAAAAAAAAAATCACCATTGGGAGAGTGTGTGGAAAACGCCATGTACCCCAGCTAGTCTTCTCATAAGGAGGACAAAATGTTTGTCATCTCATCTGGTGCATTTTGTTTATTTATTGTATTATTAACCTACTATAATATTATTTCACCTCAAGAATGCTTTATTTTGCATGTCTTTACTACAAAACAACATGCTACAGAAAATAAAAACTTTGTAAAAAGTTGTACCAATTAACATTTAATTATTGATAATTTTGAAATTTGTTGACAAGCAGTTGGGGATGCAAGATGGAAAGTTAAGGACATTTAAAGATTCTAACTGATTTTAACAGGGGTGGCTTGGCAGAACAACTGGAACGTTTGATGTCAAGGGAGAAATCAGCAAACCATATATGGCTACATCAGCAAGCTACAGGTGAAGGTTTGCAAGGTGAGGAGACCTGGGTGTTTACGCAAAATTAGGATTTGATGTGCAGCTTTTCTAAATTGTCCCTGCTTCTACAGTTAGACCAGATCTAGGCCTAACAAGTAACAGAGAGTGAAGGTTTTACAATCAATATCATCAGTTTTATTTAATTATCTGACAATCTTGGAGAGTCTTTAGTTGTCAACCTATGACTGCATCTGTGTAGTGTGTGTGTGAGAGAGAGAGAATCTTTGTATAATAATGAATTGAAATAAAGTATTTTAATGTATTTGTGCATGATTATAATACACGTATGATGTACATTTTCAGGTCCCTGGGCTCGGTATCTGACAGTGAAAATCACAAACCTGGAGACAGTTTATTCCTTACATGTTGCTCGCTGTGTTGTCTTAGAAAGCTCTGCTGACAAAAGTCTGCCAGGTGTAGAGTGCAAGGTGCTGTTCTCTCATCTTGGTGGTCAACAGTTATCCTTGGTTAGACCAGGTGCAACAGTCAAGATATTTCCTCCATGGTAATTTTTTTTATTTCCTTTTGGCATTTTGTTTTGAAGTGACAATTCTTAGGTATCCTTAATTAAAGAAAAGAATGAAAGATTAGAGATGGAAACAACAAATAATTTCTAATGTAGCTTCATGAGTTTTGGTTCATGAAGTGAAAAAGTTTGAAATTTTTGTTTTGAGGAATATGTAACGTAGTGCAAGTGGGTTAACAGCTCAGGTGTATGCAACTCTACATAAAGAGGCAATAATTATATTTTCATAAACTGCCATTATGATGTATTATTTTTTCAGGCAGCAGCTGTCATTACCAAATGAGGAAATTCTATTTTGCAACCGGTATCTTCTTGACACTTATCCACCATCTGGAAACAAGTGCTTACAAGTCCAAGAACAGCAAAGCCTGGTCCAAATGAGAGCATATCTATGGCAGGTGGACATGTCCTTGCTTAAAAGGTAACATTAATGAAATCCGAATCAATAGAAATGAATATAAATGAATTTTATACGGTGTAAATAGTCTTTTCAAATTTGGAAGAAAGAAATTTACATACAGACATTATTATTAGTGCCTTTGATTCCTTTTTTGAGCTTGTATAGTCTGTCTTCCAGCATTGTATGGATGTATAAACTGTATAAAAGAGACAAGGGGTTTGTGTAAATTTTCCTGTCTGGCGAGCTTTTTCCTTTTTTCGTTTGTGAATAAACTTGAGCATTATGATGCATTGCATTACTTTTTTTTTAAAAACAGATAGCAGAATTAAGGCAGCAGATTGTCAAGCACACAAACAACCTTTCTTGATAACTTCTTTGGAACATGTAAGTGTTTCAGTAACAAACTTGTTTGATGGATAAGATGTTTGTATTACAGGATGTTTTTTTTAAATTATGAACCGGTGTACAACTGTGTTTTAGACATAATTGTAAGTAAACAGTTTGTTTGAAACCCAAAATTTTCAGTGGAAATGATTGAGACTATCTATATCTATCATTTGTGGCCAGCTTGCCCTGTCATTGGCTTTTCCCTTTCAAATGCTGGATCCTATAGCCACAAATCTGCTAAAGCAGCTGACTGGTTGTCATTCTGAACTTTTTTAGAGATGCATTATAAACCATTTGGAAGAGAAAATTATCATAGGGTTAAACTTGATGGTGTTCTTAGAAGCCACACAAAAGCCATAGAATCGAGATAGGTGTTAAGGAAGTTATTTGGCTTCTTTGACACAGTAATGAGATTTGCACAGATTAATACATTTTAGAGATTGGTATCATGCTTGAGTAGGTTGTAGGCATTGTGTTAAATTTTAAAGTAAGAGAAGTAAGTTATATCCTTGGTGCAAGTTAGAACCAATAAGAATCAGTAAGGACAAGACTGTCCATTATTTTTGTGGTTAAAGCATTACTTATGTTTTGTTTTACGCAAAACAAATGCTTTTCTCACTACTCGTCACTGAAACAAGTACAGTGATACCCTTCTCGATTTTCGACCAAATCGGTATTCGACCAGGAAATTCGAGAAAATTTTGTCTTGGAATCCGAACAAATACTTGGAACTCGAACATCCGAACGTCCGAGATGAGCCGAATGGCGTTGTTTTGCAGAGAGAGAGAGAGTCACGTTTTTGTGGAGAGAGTCATGAATGTTGTGCAACAGAAATCGCAAATTTTGTTGAAACAACATCCCCTGATAACAAATAGAGCAGTTAACATTTTTAATGACAATATGTCCACTTTCCGCAAATTTTGAAAAGGAGAAAAAAACAGCAAACAATTGACAAATTCTTCCGTAAAGAAATCAGACAAGAACTGCAGAGCAAGATTCTGATTCTCCTCAGCAAAAGATACAGAAACAGAAACACCAAGAGCAGTTACCCTCTGTTTTTATTGAAGAGGACTCCCCTTCGAGCCATTAAAGGTACAGTAAATGAAACAAAATTTACTGTACTGTACAGTGTGGTAAATACATTTTCTGGGCTTGGAACGAATTGTGGTTGGTTCTCGATTCTTCAATTTTTGCTGCAGCTGGGTTCAACCGAAAGTGATGAAAAAAGATCACTCTCAGAACATATGCTGCATACAGTTGCATGCAACAGCAAGTTCTTAAAGAAATGTCTGAGATTTGATACATTGTTAGAAGCATTGAGAGGACGAAGGCCTGAAGACAAGATCCTCCCCTCATTCAAGGCCATGGTGATACGTGTTTTTCATTGGAGAGATTCAGAAACAAGCAAAGACAGGCATGTTGTAAATAAATGATGGCTTTGCCTTTACATTTGTGTTAATTTACTTCCTTGGCATTAGGCCAGACATGTCTTGGCTTCATAATTTATGTAAAAAGGTTAACCCTAAACTCATTCTTAACACTGCTTCTGGGGTCAAATCAGGTTGCCCTAAATAATGCTGGAGTTAAATATTTTTGCATAAAATTCTTAGCATGAGCAATGCTTGGGGTTGATGCCAAGGAGATTAATCTCCATCTTTCGTGAAACTGTTTCATTCTTTTTGTAAGTTTTTCCTTCTGTGCTCATTTAAAAGGTTATAGCCAATAATAGTAATATGACTCAAAACTTTTATTAAAGTTTGAAACAAACTTGTTGATTCCCTGGAGAGTTTTCAGTCAAGTGAAAATTGCATGTTCAGGCATGTTATATGCACAAGCAGTGCAGATAATCACATGTTAAAAGATAGCATATTGTCCTAATTAAATTTATTCTCATTATTTTTGAAGATAGGAAATGCATTCAGGACATGATCATGCCTAGTGAATAAACAGTTGGTATTGCTTTATGTAACCTAGCATGGAAGCTGGATATTGCTGTCTGGTGCGTTACAGGTGTGACCTGCTGGTGGAGGATAGCCAGGGCACAGTAGCAGTGATTCAAGGAGCAGAAAACTGTGTTACGAGAGACATGAAGGTTGTAGAGGGTTGTGTTTACTGCTTCACAGGTTTACAAGTCAAGAGCCGCACCAACAGGGAGAAGTAAGTACTAACATTGTACATGTTTGGGACTTAGAGAAAAGAGTAAGTGGTGATATCTGCTCAGTGACATTTTGCACTTATCTGTATTTAAGATCTGAACTTTTGGCAACAGGAAGGCAGATGTTGATAGTGGGTGATTTCTTCTTTATTCTCCTATGGTCATGTCATGGTAAGGTTAAAGACCCTAGCTCTTGTGTAGAGTGCTGGTAAAAAACATGGTGTTTTGGCTGTGTTTGGCCTTTTAAGCTGTTAAAGGGCATTTGCTGCCCTGTCTCTCCATGCACGTGCTAGCTCACTGTCAAGGGAGACAAGTTTTTCAATGGTTAAAGATCTAGTATAACCCTTGATCACCTTTAGTCAAAGTAGGCGCTAGGGGGATGCAGGGCCTTGGGCAAATAGAAATGTGGGGCCTTTGGAAGCCAGCACAACATATGCAGCAGGGCAATACAAAAAATTATGGACAGTCTCATCCCAAATGGTGCACTTGCTAGCTAGCGCAGGTCACCCCACTGCTTAGTGGCCGGTCATGTCATCTGGCAAGTCTCGAAGAAAAAGAATTTACTCTGAAAAATAAATTTTGAGCAAGAGAAATCTGGTCCGACGCCAAGCTCCACAAGGCTATTCCCATGCTTTTAGTTAGCACTTATTTTGGAGTGAGTAATTGTATATTATAATTCTGTGACCACTCCCCCTTATCTTGTGGGGATTAATATTCCTTTTTTGTTATATTAGTTAAGTTATGGAACACAAGACAAAAGAGTTTAAAGTGCTTTAGGGGTTGTTGCAAATATTGTGATTTTCAAATACTGCAGAAAAGTCTCTCTTAACTTTGTTAATGTTGCTTTGTGAATGAAATTTTGAAAGAGCTGTTAAAAACCATGTGCTACCTGAGAATTGTCATGAAACTTGATTTCATTTTAGTCTTGAGAAAAACAGTTGGTGCCATTTCAGAACTCATTTATATACATTTATAAATCAAAATGTCTTGGTGAGTCACTGATTGCAGGGATCCAGCCTTATTCAGTGAGTCACTGATTGCAGGGATCCAGCCTTATTCAGTGTTGTGGAAGCTGCATGGTTGGCTCGTAGTCAGAGATCTGCCAGTATGTCACAGGGTGAAGGAAGTGCTGGATATTCTCAGGTACTGGATTGTGCATGTGTGCACATAAGCACGTGGGTGCATGTATTTCTGTACAGCAGGAATTCGGCATGTTATCACTCTCCATTAGCAGTTTGGAGATTACTAGGCATTAACAAAAATTCATAGTTCTGTTGTGAGTAAAAGAAAAAAAAGGGTAGTTTCATGACCTTATGGTTTTAGAGAAGTGAGATGTTAGAACTTTCACTTATCACAGGGCCAGTTTTTGTGAGGGCAGTGTTCATTCCCTCTCCCTCGTTGCCTTACCTTCCCCAACACTATACAGAGTCAGGTACCCCACCCCACAACTGGGGGAAGTGTGTTGTTGCATCACATAGATATTACACTGGCTACTATGCACTCCTTCCAGATTCATTCACCACTACTCTTAACATGGAGGCTGTCTGATCCCATTGTCAATAATTTTTAATTAATTTTGTGTAAGTTATAAAACTTTTTTTTCAGCCATGTGCAGATGAAGTATCATATTTAAACGAGGCTTAGGTATTATTGGTTCTGGGAGAAGTGCATGAAGAAAGGGATTGCTAGAAGCTCAGAAGAAATGCAGGTAGATGATTCAAAATGTTTGTATCTAACATAATATACATGTTTTTGTTTAGTGTCATTTGAACATTTGTTGTTAGGGAATGGCCAGGCCACCATCCTTTTGGTACTTACTTGAAGGAGAGTCAATATCAGACGTCTTTCTAGGGGGTGGACACAGTCAGACTGGATGATAAAGAACCATGCAGGTCAAGTCTTCTGAACACACAGCTAATTGCCAATATTCTGAAGGTGATTATCCATTCTTGTAACAGCCATTAATATACAAACCAACAGTGAGTAGTATTTCAGCTAAACAAGACGACAGCTGCTGAAGTAATCATCTTTCGTGCCCAAGGCATCCATGGAGTCTGGTGCATCAATGTGAACCCAAAAGTTCACTGGTGTGTTGCCATATTTGTGGTTTGCTGTTCCTGAGAACAAAAGCCTTTTTTTCTATGACTAGCAGATTCTTAAAGACTAAAAGCAAATAACATTAATTAAAAATAGCTGTTCTTGTTGCCTTGAGGTCTGCACCATGGTTTGTTTGAAAAATTTTGTGTTATCTTGTTCAGGCCCCGTGCACCAGTCATCGAGCCTCATTTTTGGCCAAGGTGTTGTACACAAGTTGCTCTTCACAGAGTCCTTCATCTGAAGAAGAGCAAGAGATCTTGGCAGAGCTTTTTGTTGTAGACAATTCTCTGACCAGCAAAGACTGCATCAAGTCAAATGTGGACCACAGCCCTTTTTATAGCAAGGTCACTATTGTGTCAGGCTGTAGCACTGATGACCTCGTGCTCGACATGTCCAAAGGAGGAGACATACCATATGTTGCTCTTTTCATGGATGTGTGGATTGTTGGAGGTGTGGAAGCTTTTCCATGTGTTCAGTTTTGTAAAATTTAAATGAAACTAGGATTCATTAAAAAAGGCTGAAGACCTCATATAAATCTCTAGTTATTATGAAACATAATGCAAGCAAAAACTTTCTGAATGCAGGATGTAGAATAATAACACTGTTAGTTTCTGAATTTCCATTTTTTCCTAAATATCTTAAGATTCAGAATCAGTATTTATTATTAGTATAGTAAATCAGTTACATTTTTGTTTTGTTGTTAAACTGACAGTGGTGTATTGAAACCTCTAGCTAAGTGACTGACAAGGTATATGATCGATGTTTGCAACAGTAGTGTTATGCCATACAGCTATTTGACAAGTATTGCATGCTGTCGGACACTGTGCTGACCTCACTTACACATGACAGACAGGTGGCTGGCGGACAAGTATTCCAGCCTGTGCTGCATAGACAAAGACAATGAAAAAGTCAGGAACAGGATGAAAATTCTCAGCCCAGATCATCTTCAGTCTATCCGAGACTGCGAGGTGTACCTCTCTCCACTTACATTGGCTGCAGGTGTCCACAGTCTGGTACAAATCTCAGGTGAGAGGTGTGTCTGAATGCTGGTGGATGAGATTGGTTCTGGTACATGTAAGAGAGTAAGAGGGTGTGTCAATGATGCTGTTGACATGTTTTCTGATAAGGCACCATAGTGTAAAAATATGTCCCGGCTTTCCTAACAAACTTAAAATGAATGATATGCTTGATAGATGGCATTACATGTATTTGTTCAGCTGTTCTAATCAGTTTGCCACTACCTTTTGCCATTAAACAAATCATGTTTTGTTTCTGGAACAGGTGTAATTCAAAATATTGATGAAAATTCTGCAATCTCCTGGGATGAGTGTGACAGCTGTGGCAGCAACCAGTTGGGAACTTGGAGCAGTAATGGGTGAGAAACACTGTAACAAGTCCTTTTTAAGGGAAACTTTCTTGCCCAGCTCAATGGAGGAAGGTGACAATAAAATATATAAAAAAGAACCATGGAAGAATAAACAAACAAAATTAAGAAACAGTGCATGAGGACAAAGATTACATCTGGAAGATTGGAGGAAGGGAGAGAAAAAGAATTGTTAATCACAAAAAATGTAAATGGGCAAAGTATCTTGAAACTTGTTTGCCTTCCATGTTGACACAGCACAAAGGGAAGAATTTTTTTTTAAAAACCCACCAAAAACCACTAAGTGAATTTGATGGAATGTCGGGTTTAATTAATCATCCACAACAGAGTTTTGTGTTTCTTCAAAAGCTCTTCATTCCAGTGGCTCTTAGCGTTGGCATTGTAGTTTGAAGATAAACATAATTTATGCTGTTTCCGATTTTCATTGGGGAAATGCCTGTATGGCATTATGCTTGGTAATACATGCTACAATTTAAAGCAATAATCATGAAGTGTTTCACTTATGAATCTGGATCCCCTAGATGGCTGCAGACAATTTTTTTCAATTCCTAGAATAAGGCTATTTACAGAACAGCTTCCAGTTTTGCCATGTTTCAGCTTAATCAATAGAATGAGGCTGGTGTGTACAAAGTTTCTGGTTTAGTCACATGCATGCTTGAGGCTCACCGAGACTAGCAAGGGAGAACTTCACAAGAGGCCGAGTGTTGGTCTCTTGCTAGGACATCAAGGTTAAAAATCTTCCTTATGGTCGAATTCGCAAAGCCTTTGGGTATGTGAATGGCACATTGCTGAATAATGTGCAAGTAATGCTTTTGTATAGCTTCATTTGTACTAAAAATCTGCGAGCTTTATTTAGCACCTTTTATTATTATTAATTTTTTCATTGTCTCACTGCTTTTTGTGTAATGTATTGATTATTCAAATTTTCTGTTCATAAGTTCAATTATATCCTTAGGACAACTGTGTGTATGGAATGCAAAAAGTCTGTGGAGAATCCTGTTCAAAGGATGAAGATGGATGTATTTGTACTAGACGAGAATATTTCATCTCTGGTCAAGATCAGTGTGAGTTTTATGGACTAGAAAAACGGTGGGGCTGAAAAGTAAAATATTCATTTTCTTTGTTTCCATTGTATCTCTCTTACACTATCAAACTTCAGATACAATTCTTGAAGTGGAATTTTCAGTATTTTACTTGCAGGATGACCCTGAGCATCACTCTAAGATTATCCTGTCCTATACCGCATATTTGTTTGATTTCATTTCTGTTTAAGTCGGTAATATTTTCACCTGTCAGATCTCACCTAGGATGGGTTCATCTACCAGCTCCTGTGTAAAGAAAAACGTTATGATAGTGCTGAAAGAGTATTTTGTGGTCTAAGGGAGGGAATCAATGATTGCAAATAGCTTCCTAATTGTGAAGTTGCTTCCATTTTTAGGGGAGCTTGCTTGCTTTTAATATGTGCAACTCACAGACATAAGCCACAAAAATGCTGTGGGTACAAGTTGCTTGCAGCTATTTAAAAGTATAAACAAAATTTGTAAGTAAAGCATGGTACAATGTAGGCTATCATAAAACACATGAAGGCACATCTGTTAATGTAGTCAAAATACTTTCCCTCCCCTCCAATACTTCAGCAAAACTAAAAATTCAAATTCCAAAGTTCTCATAGGTAGGGTTAGAAATTTCTTTTCCCTTGTTAACCCAACCCTCAACTGGTAGGGTTTCAATCCCCCCCAAAAAAATCCTTCCCTTATCATAAACTAAACTATTACTTAGGTCTCAAGCTTATGAGGCATGTTTACAACACACACACTCTTGTTAATTTTTTTTTTAATGATCAGCTTCTCCAGTCAACAATTCAACAGATCTTGCCAGAAGAACACGATGAAGAGGTAGGTAGTTTTGTTTTAAATTGGAAATGATCTAGAACAATGAACTACATGTTTTCTTGAAGCCTAGAGAAATGCTAGCATCCTCTTGATAAGTAACATTTCTTATGTGGAACATTAGTTATTTGCTGGTACAGTAATCCCTCACCTATCGTGGGGGTTACATTCCAGAGACCCCCCGATAGGTTAGGTGAAAATTCACGAAAATAGCGGCATTATATGTATTATTTATATTTTAAGGCTTTATATAAACCTTTCCCACTCTTTTATAAACACTTTATATGTTTCCATCGCGTACAACACAGTATTCATCAGCTGGTGAATTACCTGTGCATAGTATTAAAATGTGATATAAATATGTATATACTGCAAAATCCCATAATACAGAATTATATATTTAAAAAAAAAAGTGATACAGTAAAGCCGCAACAAGTGAACTGCGACATAGTGAGGGATTACTGCATTACAAAATGTGTTCCTTATATTTTCTTATAATAAAAGCAAACTTGGAAAAGAATAGCAGAGAATGAGGTAAAGGACATCGGAACCACATGGGCCCCAAACTGGGTCTGCCGGCGAGGTGTTGTGGCCTTATGCTCCTCAAGGAATAAACTAAACTATAATGAAAGCCATTCATTTATACATAAGAAAACTGGGACATAAAAGTGCACCACCCCATCTTTCAGCAACATCTCCAGAATTTTTATTTTCAGTGCAGTAGGAATGTAGCAAGATCATGGTGTTTGTTTTCTGTGCAGGGTTATGATGTGAACAGTGTGCTCAGCAAGCATGTTGGTCCTCTAAACTGTGTCATCACCTCACCAGCAACAAAAACTACCTCTCCAGTTGCCAGACAGATCTTCTAAGAAAACTTAGTAAACTGCTGGGAAACACACAAAACTGTAGCTCTGATTATGGGCTGTACAGTATATAATATAGATGTCTATTTTTTTTGAGAGGGGTGGAGGAAGTACTGCCTAATCTCATTAAAATTTGGAGTATTTTTTTATGAATTCCATGTTTGGCAGCTTATTTATGACGAAGGACATGGACACAGCTATCCTCAAGTTACATTTGTTCATCAGACATTTCTTCTTTTCACGAAGTCAACAAACAAACATCTCTCCCCATCTAGTTCAGCAAAATCTCATACCCCATCATGCCAACCAACAGCACAAGACTTAGTAGATTTTTCTGTAAATTCCACCTCTACAATGACACCACTTTACTAGAACTACTTTGACAGCTTGGAAGACACATTGCAGATTTTCTAACCTGCGATTGATGTTACAAACGCTGACCACCTAGAGGCCAGATAAAAACAGAATTGTCTCCATTTGACAACAACAAGCTGCCTTCATCATCATCAGATTTGCTACTGTGGTACCATTTACACATCCGGCTTATGCTGTCACGGGCCTTCCTGGCCTGCTCTTCAGCATCAGCACTGCCCTTCCACACCTATGCCACAAGCCCATGTCAAATGTCCTTCACCTTCTTGAAAGCAAACACCAGGTACACCGCTGAAACAAATGTAAGAATAACTGACTGTAGAAGGATTGACAACAATACCATATACATGAATAAAAATGCTATATTTTAAGGTCATTATAAATCATCCTTAGTCTGGGATAGGTCTTGCTGCTGTGCAAACACTTTGGGGTAGTTCAAGATATTGGAAAGTGTGCCTACAAAAGTTGCATTAAGATGTGAACAGGTCTTTATTTCATAATATACTTTAAAGACAAAACTCATTTCACAGGCAAATATTAGAGACCAAAAAAAAAATGGCGTTGTCTTTTCCTGTTAATGCTGTGAATGTAAAAGATTTTATATATGTGTCCATTTATGCCTGATAATGAAAAAAAGGGGTAAATATCAGCTTACTTGCTGCATCCCATTCAGCTTTTGACAACGTCCCCTGAAAAATAAATTGAAAAGCCAAATCAGACTGCTGACGAAGCAAACATCTTGTCTCTAAGGGCTGTCATAACACAACAGTTGACGAACATGCCTGTCACCAACAGTGGAGGCCCCAAATACAGAACAGTGACAAAGAAGACAGCGTCTGTAAACCCATCCTATTCAAATAAAATCAAACAGAACATGAGCATACTTTTCAATTCTTTTACTTCTAATAATACATAAAAACACTTACAATTTTAGCCCCCCTTTTGCTGTCCCGAGAACTATTGCCAGATTGCAACTGCAAAGTTTGCTGAGCATGTCCATAATCGATGTCCTTCAACCCAACCAGATCTTGCCCTTCATTGGGAGGAAAAGGCTGATGGAGAAAGAAGAAAAAGATACAAGATTTATATCAGGCTCATTACTAGTTTGTATAGCTTTAGCTCTTCAAAAAGCTGATAAGCCAATGGCTATTCATAGTCAAGCTTTTGTAAATGCATGTGCACACACACACACAAAGCAAGTCAACTTTACCTCTAGGGCCTGCATCTTGTTAAGCAGCATTCTGTATTCACCTCTCTCAGAATTTTCTTTGAACAAATCATCAAACTTGGTCTTGTGTACCAGTTGCATTCCAAATTCTTCTGCCATTCTGCATATAAAAAAAGTTTTTAAAAAATGTGCTTGCACAAATAACGCTGTTCTTGTCATCAGTGACTTTCATCTGAACTTATTCTACTTTTGTTGATTGCATTGCCTGTGTTATGGATGAATTTTACGTGTGGTTCTTATGAAAGGCACAATCATATAATCAACTGACTACAATAAAGTAAATCTAAATACCAGGCACAAATACTCTTCCCAGGTTTCTTTTAAAAAACCCATTAATTTCCTTCCTGATCAGTTGATTAGAATTTATAGGTAAGGAGAGGCTAGGTCACAAATTATAAAGGTATTTTTAGGCCCTATTAACAAAAATGTTTTATACAAAGCCCAAAGCAGACCCATTATTCAAGATGCACATCTGCACACCTGTAAATCTACTTAAAACTAGTCAAACTGAGCTAAAGACTTAAACAATTTATATTGAAAGCGTTTTTACAGTTAGAACCTGATTGACTAGCAGATCAGCTATTGTGCACATGCAAACAAAATAGATGTACATGGCATCTTGAACCAGTGTTTTTAGTTTTTTCAGAGCTTAATTATAATTAGTTTCCTTTATGCATACTGAATTATAAGGATCTTCATATTTAAGCACTATAAATGTTTAGGGTGTAATTCTTACTTCTCCAGCAAAGGAAAGTAGACAAGAAACTCGGGACAGTCCACAACCCCTTCTAGGTGAAAGTTATATTTTGCACCAAATAAAGGGAAGTTCTTCTTGTCTTCATTTTCAAATGTTACCTTGTACACCTCATTACCAAAGGAGTTGTCTGTGGACTCTCTCAATCTTTGCCTGAAACCAGCAAAAGCTAATATTGTTACATTCTGCAAATGTATTATGACTCAAATTTTAAAAAACCTGCAACAGTATACCCTGCATATTGCTGAATGTTCTCAACAATCTAAATGTACATGTTTCTATCCATTTTATTTGGGAAAACACATAAGAAGATCACGAGGTATTGCCATGACAATATACTGAAAACCCAGTTCAGCCTTGCTTTACCCCATCAAGAATTTGTATGTATTCAATCACTTCTGAGGTTCATCTATCATGTTGCAGCATAATATACTGTCTGTTCATTGCGACTTCCCTTCATTTTAGGTACACTATTCCTTCTCTGTATGTGGCACCTGTATAAGGCCAGCGATTTAATCGTAGTTGCTACATTGGTGTAACCCCCCTACCCCCTGATTTCTAAACCCTTTTCTATTAAGTGATCTAACTGTGCAAAATAAGCATTATGATGTTGTTTCCTGTTTAGTTACTCCTAAAATACTCAGTTAAACTTCCTCTTATCCTAATGCTGTAATGAAAAACTGAATACCACAATGAAGTTTGAAAAGTCACATACACAATCTCAGAGGAGTCGGGAGTAGTTCCTATAAAGTAACCACCCACACGTAGACATTCACAAGCATTTTGAAGCATAGTCATGGCCTGGGGAAAACTCTCAAAACAATAATGAAAAGAAAACTGACAGCTGACAAGATCGAAACTTCATGTTGGGCTCTTTGTACATGTCTTTCAACCGTACCTGTAAAAGAGATTTCATAAGTGTGATGAAAAAGGTGATTCAAACTTTCGATGATAGTAACGATTTAAACATTTTCACCTAAAAAATCTTTGGTGATCACACAAACTGGTTAAACTGAAATATACATTCAATATTTTCTCTCAAGCCAGTAAGAACAGATTATTTACTATATTCATAGCACAGAACATTCTCTGCAAGTGCAGAGGTACAGTAAATGACCACCATAAAGCACCATAGTCTTCATTTTATGAACTGCGAAACATGCTAAGAAATGTCATTAGCAATTGAGAACTGATCAGACATTTGCTGGGATATATATAGTGTGATCTCTAAAGATTCAACGAAGCATTTAATTCAGTTTTGTACCTTGTAGTTACAAGTTTAAAAAATTGTTTACTAGTGTCCTAATTGTATGCAACTACAGTCATCACAGCATGAAAATTTTAGAATAAAGCTGCACTGATATATATATATAGCTGGCCAAGATATTACCCCACCTTTGTACAGTCTGCAACAATGAATTCAGCGAGAACTCTTTCTCTTGAAATCTCCCCCGACCCCCACGATGATGAGATTCTCTATATCTGGACTCACACTGCTCTACTGAAGTAGCTGCAATATCTGAAATAACAACAAAGAAAAATGTAATATAGATATAATTTAAACACTGTGCTAGTTTCTTTTCGGGTCCCCCATCCCCAAAATACCATTATAAGATTGCTCCATGACAGATAAGGGGAAGAAAACCCCCCATTTAGGAATGTATACAGCACCTGTAATAAGTTTGATACAATACAACTTTATTTATCCCTGGGGTGATTCAAGATAGAGCTTGTACTAGCAATTACATAACAAGAGATAGTGTAGATATACATGTTGAAACAGTGTCTCATTTTCCCACACATTTCCAACAACAACAGATACAGCTGACCTCATACAGGCCACCTCAGACTTGTACAAATCATGGCCAGTAGAGTTTCTCAAGTGAATGGCCTTGGAATGAATGAGTTGCGGTGACTATTGGTTCTGCATGCAGGCATCGCATACCTACAGCCAAACTGCGAGAGTGAAAACTCACATGTCAACACATGGTCAGAAATAGAGAGGATACGGGATGCCTTCCTGAGGATTTGCTGATGACAAAAGGCTGCCAAATCCTCTGCCTGATCCGGTGATCTTGGAACAGATATTAACAAGGGAGACAAGACTGTTTCAGTTCCCTAAGGAGAGGTTGTGGAACCAAAAGATGAAAGAAAAAGGACTGACAGAACCGAGTGAGGATGACAGAAAGATCTGAGATTCCGTAGGAGGTATAGATGTTGTTGCCTCTTATGGAAGATCATGTTTGAGCTAACAATAACAGCAAATGCTGAAATATACTATTTCCACTAAAAAAGAAAATTACAAACAGTTGCTGTCTGGGTGCCTGTAGTAGTGATGAATTCCTGAGTTTGTCCCTGTACTCACCAGCACACACAAGATGATCTATTCTGCCCTTCTTCCATTTGAGCAGATCGCCTCCCTTACCACAGCAGAGATCCAGTACAGTGACTGCCTTGTCTCTATCCTCCTGACGCAGTTTTTTGAGTGTCTCTCCTGCACACAAATTAAATCAATAAACACTCAAAGAAAACTAAATTGGACCTAAAAATATTCTCATAACTGAGACTGTCCTGCCAACTTTTTCATAAAACATTTTCTGCTATAGCAATAACATCGAGCACTGGCTTAATCTTTAAGTGTGCTAAGAAGAAGAAGAAAAAAAAAAATCAGAAGCTGCAAAGAAACATCACTAGAAATCAGAAAAAAATCTGTGCAAACATGCACACACACAAATGAAGGGCAAGGAACTAAAACCTTTAAAACACTGACAATGCAATAGCTACAAGATAAGTTAACATCAATGTAGTCATCTATCTACAACAAAGAAGCTGCAATTTCTTACCAATCAAGACACTCTTAACCCAATTATTGAAGTTCCGGAGGTAAAAGATGCGGCTTTGTTTGCGGTTCTCTAGCCCCTTTTCTTCCAGTTGGTTGTAATGATTTGCAACAATCTTTGTCAGATCCTGTTGTACAGTAACATTTAATCTATATTTTGATAAAATTAAAAATAAATAACTTTGTGGATGAGTAAAACTAGAATATAATTCCTCACAGAAAGAAAACTGATGCATGAACAAGCTGTAAAATAAAATCTATAAAATCATATCTGTGCACAATATAAAAAAAATCTTTAAAGTATTTTTTTCAAATGTGTACTTTTTAGCCCAATCTGAAATTATTACTCTTTACAAACTACTAATGAAATGCATGGACAACACAAAAAATATATAGATAGCAAAGTGAAGGACAATCCTTTTGAAAAGAAAATCAAGTTCCTTCCAAGGACAAATCAATAGCAATCCTAATATTTTCAATTTTTACAGAAATGATAAGAAAATATTTAGTACACACATTATATCCATAAAAATTCATAACATATTTGGTATCATTTGCAACCACTATTTATTTTTTAAAAACCCTATACACATTTCTTTATAAGCTATAAACTGTGATGTGCACAGACTGCCCTGAAATATGCTTTGCAAACCTTATATTATAGATTAATATTTTTCGCACAATATGCTTGACAAGCAATAAAGACAATGATTTTTGTCAATTATTGAATGAATGTAAATATTAAACAAAATAATGCATATTTCAAAAATAATGCATATATAATTTTAAAGTTCTCCCTTTAAACTTCTGTAAAGACAATTTAGATGGGAAAATAAACAAAAATCTCACCTCTGCCTGGGCCATGCTGACAGATGACCTATCAAAATATTTCAAAACAGAAAACACTAATTTTTAAAACCAGAACCATTTAAGAAGAACTATTATAAATGACAACATAATACATAAAATAGCAAAGAGAAACATTATCCTCATTGTTACCGCAATGTCATATGTAATATTCAAACAATTTGTTATAACCCTATTTCCATTATCTCTTCTCGTATAAAGCAATACACAAATTTATTAGTACGGAATAATGAATAATTTTATCGTCTAGTTTCCTCCTCTTTGTCTTATCTGCTCTAAAATAACTTATATGCGTTAATTAATATATCAATGTTCCTACCTATAATATTATTTCTGATTTATATAAGACGAAAAGCAATAAGGCTAATAAAGATACTTTGAACCAAACCCTGGATTTGTGGGCATGGTCTGAAAAGATTTTTTTCTGCAAATTCACAAACAACTTTCACCCTTTTTATAGACGTATCTGACCATCTGGGCTTAACTTAATTTTAAAAAAGATCAAATGTAAAACTGGCAACTAGTTTAGAAATTTTTTCTGGGCACAGTTATTTCACAAATAAAAGATACACACTTACATGTGGAAACATATATACAGTATATATACTCTACTATATTATGTAGGATACAAACGCTTTGTTTTCGAAAAATGCACTTATGAAAAATCAGTAAACTCAACATATTCTTAGACAAAAAAGTGCAACAGCTTAGTGATTTCCACTATAATAAAAATTTCATGGTACCCTGCATTAATTCAGAGCAAACTATACTCACTGTAAAGTAAACAAAGCTAATACCTTGCTGTCTATTAACGCTAGTACGCTTCGTCAATGTTAGAGTAGGAGACAGCCGAGTTCCTCTGTTACAAGTTACGTTGTCGCAAACTTATATAATTGATTTATGTTTGCTTGAAATAATTTTTTTACTATATGAAAATTTTACTTTATTTAGATTTTTTATTATTTTATTTATTCTAATCGAAGCCACAAAACTTTTAGTAGCTGGACCGCGGAGGTCACCGGAAGTAAAATGTTGAGTCGACATGACCATGCTGGGTCGTCAGTGCTGTGGTAGCTGATGTATCTTGACAGAAAGAAACACAAGTTTCTTGATCAAAATTAGTTTTTTTACTGTTCCTTGTATATTGAATTTTATAGTTTGTTCAGCAAGGATGTTTACTGGTAGAATTTTTGGTATTTGTTTGGCTCGCACGTCTACTTGGTCTCGACTTTGTGGAAAAGCAGACGACGTGACGAAATTCTATAAAGGTATTTCGATGCAATGTGATGTTTCTAATAATCAGAATTCGCTGCTCTAACAAATATTTGATCGTGTACCTTAACCTTTGGGGACACTTCTATTTGCAACAGGATGTCGGTAACGACGATATTTTGCTCAGTTTTCACATTCACTTTTGTTTTTGTCTTAATGGAGCATCGACAAAGTGAAACCTGTTGGATCTAGTATTTGATCATCTCAGTTTTCGCTTGAAAACTGCCTTCTTTAGAATTCTTTATAGTTCTTGCTCCTGGTGATGTCCAGTTGCAACAGAAGAAAACCCCATTGGTGCCTGTTATACAAAATCTTGTTGGAAGGAGCCGGTCATCTCTTGATCAAATTATAGTTGTTACTACTAGTCAAAACCCATCCAGGAAAACAGATTTTAAGTCTGTTTTTCAAATATTTGTTTTGAGATCAATTTCTTCAAGACAAAGGAAACATAAACATGGGTGTTTAAAGCTGGGGGAATGGCCATGCCAAAAAAGAACAGTGAGGCTAGACAAGATAGGTTGGGAAAAATGCATAGTATGTTTATGCTGCAAATAATTGGTACATTCAAATGGTGTATTGTAAAAAGTTGATGTAATTGAGTATATTTTTACAGAATGGTCATTTAATTTTGCTTTTCACAGGTTGTGTACATAAAAGTTTCTACCACAAATGGCAGATACCACTCTCACATTATCAGCAACACCTAACTACCAAACACAGGAATCTACATTTCGTCAATTGTGATACAGCCTTTTGTTCTCAGTTAGTTCCTGCATGGACATCTGATATTCAAAGAGTATTCTACAGCACAGAAAGCAGTTCAACAAAACAAAATGAAAAACAGCAGACAGAGGCTGCTGGCCCAGCAGACACTGAGCAAAAGTTATCAATTTTTCAGCGATTTAAAAAGACGTACAAGGAGCATGGGAAAGTTCTGATTGGTGTTCATCTCATCACATCCACGATATGGTTTGGTTCCTTCTACTTATCAGTCAGATGGTATGTACTAAATCAGCTGTGAACATCCTATCTCAGTCCTGACATACTGAAATGTTAATAACCAAACAGCTGGACTTGCAGTTATTTTGAATATTTTTTACTCAAAAAATGTACTGACCTAGGGAAGGAACTGCTGCATTCAAAAGTGAAGTAAATTTCTGTAGTTACATATCCTGAAATTTATTACTTTTATGATATCAGAATTGAGTTAGGCACTATTTTAATTTTTAAATTAAACCCTTTATTATGAATGCATGCAGGTCTCTTGTATACAAGGCTGGAACTAATGGTGGGGAGCTATAAGTTACAAAACCTGAGCTACTTTTATAACGGCCTTTCCAAGTATCATTGGAGAATATTTCTTAATATCAAACACATCAAGGTGACCAATGATATTGATTCGCTAAAGAACATTTTAGGGATAAAAGTTTTAAGAAATACTTGATATTTATTAAAAAATGCATAAGAAAATTTTTTTTCTCAGGACAATTAAGAATGTAAATACCTGGATTTTTTTATGTGCAGAATGTATTTCTCAGTGATCAGTGTGTTTGAAATGAAAACAAATGGGTCTTTTTTTTTTTCAGTGGCATCGATGTAGTGCCATGCATGGAGTCTATGGGGTGCAGTGAAGGCTTCATCAAAAAGTTTCATACTGGAGGCCTGGGAGACTTAGCCATAGCTTACTTAATGTACAAGATAGCAACACCTTTACGTTACACTGTCACCATTGCAGGAACAAACTTTGCTATTCGATATCTGCGGCGCATTGGTCGCATGCCACCAAAGTCGCAGGAAGATTCTTTACGAGAATTATACAAGGAAGGGAAGAATCGTCTTCGAACATCCACTCTACGTTTGGACCGCCTTGAACGTATTAAAGCTGCACGAGGAAAGAAGAAACAAGAACTTTTAAAGAAGCTTAAAAATGAAAAAAAAAGTCCCATTGTACTGGCAAATGTATTAGAAATGTATTGGCTAACAAGTTTGGACTGCTTGACATTTTGTCTTTTCTCCCAAAAGCACTTGGTTTCCTGTGACCGTCACATACAACTTTGCCAGATTTGATCAGGTGTTGGATGACATTTGCCTGCTCATTTATAAAGGGCCTTTAAGACTTAGGCTTGCAGTTTTTGAGCTAGAGTATTTATAATTTCAGCAGGATGGGCAAGACATGACTTACACTTTGTGTCAGCCATACTGACAGGAACACTTAATCTTTGACATTGTTGCTAAACTCTTATGGGTTAGTATTGCTAAACTGCTGGTGTACATAACTGTGTGTGTTGTGTAGATTCAGATTATTTTCTATGCACGATATGAGATACAGTTACCTTTTTCCCAGCGTGTATTTTAGTACCAAATGCTACCATAGGTAAAATTGATGTTCTAAAGATAGGCCATGCTGTGTATGTTAGGTTGTGTGTGCTTGACATCTGAAAGGATATAAAACTTTGTTTCCACAATGTATTTAGTCTTTGCCAGAAATATTTAAAAAAAACAAGCAAAGAAATTCTGTGGCTTTAGTTTTGTTTTTTTTGGTGGGGAGAAGAAAGGGGAAAGAGTTCAGATTTGAGATCGTGCGTGGGCATTTTCCTTGATCTTCGAGTGTATTCTTGCAAAATGTAACATTCACTGACTTGGCCATTAGTGAGGTGTTGTCAGCTGACAGACATGAAAACATGTAACTTGTTTCCCAACTCTCTTCTATCCCTTCATCAAAGTTTTCTCAAAGGGAAAATAAGAATGGAGAAAAGAACAAGTCTTCAAAAGTTCTCCTTCAGTTTTATTTTGTCCTTATATCAACAATGCTCTACATGCTGACAACAGATGTTCTATGTACATAACACTCTAAAGATGTATTCGCAGCAGAATGGTACCAATGGCCTAGAGCACAATTAAGACAAAAATATAAATACCAACGATGAATTGCTTGAGTGTCTAAGATTTTAGACATCTATAGGTCTGGTTTTGAAACAAATGAGTTTAATCAGCGTAAGATTTGTGAAATTACGCACATGAAAAACAATGGTTAATAGACATCAAACTTGTCCCCACAGACAATGGGTACATGAAAAGTATAGAGGGTAACAAATCAGAAACAAGATACTTTTTCAGTCAGAAATGTCTCCATTTCTTACAGATTTAACAAAAAGAATTTGATGCTACTTTTCTATAAGGGTGTTTTTTTTTTTTTTTTGCAAACCCTTCAAAGAAAGATTAAAACCTTTTTTTTGGATTGGTGGTGGGGGGTAAATTTTAAAGGTACATGCTATTTGAAAATACAAGTATTCTCAACTTAAAAGTTTGATTTTGGTACAATTTCCTTCCTGTGTGCTACTGACAAAAACTGGAGTTCAAACAGACATAACGTAAGTCTGACAACATTTTAAAGTATGAAAATACTCAGCTACGAGATCTTCCAACTTGATCACATGTCTGGCTATTAAAGTCAGATCTCTTTATCCAAGATACTCAAGATGTCCTTGCTGGGTACATATCAAAGAAACAATGACCTCCAAAAAATGGGAAAACAGATGGTATTCAGCTTAAACATCCTATTTTTTAAAAACAGACTACAATCCATAAAGATCTGTTTCATAAATGTAAACAAAACCTGTTTCTAAACAACTGCCAACTTAACTGAGAAAATTGGAGTATTTTGTATGATGCTATCAGCTGATCATCTTTTCCACAAAGAGTGTAAAATTTGCTGACAGACTGGTTCAGAAATGAGTCCATTCATTAAGAAGCAGTGCCACATGGCACTAAAATATGCGGGAAAACTTCTACACACAAAAGCTTTTTGATCCAAGAAATTTGATTCTGTAAAACCCTACTTTTCACATCACAACCATCGACAACTTTGTGGGGTTTTTTTTTTTTTTGAGTATCACAGTCAGGAAGAAGTGGAACAATTTTGTACCCCATCACTGTTGAAAGCATTCAAAATTTTGGAATACTCATATCAGCTGACATGAGATGATAAATCATTTACTGGAAGCTTATACGATCAATGAAAACATGTCCGTAGTGAGTTTATAGTAAAAATAAACCTGAGAGGTATTAACCCTCAATCATGGTATTTACTTTTTAACAATAACTGTCATCTTTTTGTATTTTAAAAAACCCATTAATCTGAGATTTCTGCTTAATAAGTTAAACTTTTATTCCTGTGAACTGCCTCTGAAAATATTACAGATTTCAGGACAGCCTTGTATAAGCTACAATTGCAAGCAATAAAGTTAAAATGCAGTTCCCATGGCTACAAGGTGATATTCACTGCGCTCTTTAGTAGAGATACTGGTAACTCCTAAACCATGCACAAAAAACGTGTGATGACTTTCAAATTATTCCTCTTCCCATGCTAAATTTGTGAAAAGACTTTGGATATGTCCAAAAGCATAACTCGACTGACTAGGGAGTTCCAATTACAGTCACCATTATTGCACAATATTACTCTCTGCCTATCTGATGACTTCATATTGACTCAAAAGCTAATTCTTGTAGGGAAACTAACACTTTATACAGCTTAAGTAAAAATTTGCATTCCCAGTAGAATAAATAATGGTAAATGCTAAAGTAACCGCACCCACCCCTACCAAAGAAAACAATAAACAATGCAGCACTACTATTAGTTGGTACATGTTTGACTTGAAGAGCAGTTAAAGTATCCTCACAGAGCGAGTGACATCACGACAGCTTTCTGTGCAAGATGATGTTAGTTTAAATAATGCTAATGAACACTCAAAGAACTTGAGATGGGTAATGTGATGCTAACATTTGTCTGAAACAACAAGGCAGGTGACTAACAACACCTCTCTCTTTGTGATCAACTGACAACGTAAGCTGGGCAATGTGATGCCGAAGCCTTTTTGGTTTCATGTGAAAAGACTGAGGTGGCACCAGCTGCCCTCCTTCTGTTGAAGGTGCAACAAGTGATGTATCATAGATCAACATTTGTTCAAATCAACATGTTAATGTATTAAATTAGACCGCTTTATTCAAGAAGTCATACATGATCTGAGATTAGCTGATCATTTTGTTCAGTTTTATCTTTTTGCAACACAGATAATGTCCTCTTGCAATACTTTGTCCGGTAACTAAACGTGATGATGTAAGAGTACCCCCAGAGGCTATCAGGCCTCAGATTAGTTGACCATTTTGTTCAGCTTTTTGAAGCACAGATAGTATCTTCTGGTAACTAAATAAACGTGATGATGTAAGAGTATTTACACCCAGAGGCTGTAAGGTCTGCTCTCACTGTAAACTATGAAAAGCAAATTCATCTGCACAATTTATCCACTAAACTGTGTGTTTCCCACAACATACCCTCTCTAATATTTAAAAATAATTATTTTCTTGAACTTTTCAGAACTTCCCTGAACCATGCTTAATTTTCCAATGACCCAGTTCATTTTAGGTACGGTTATGAACCAAGACAAAGTATCCTGCAACATATGGGATGGATTTTATCACAGAATGCAGGCATAAACATAAAATCCCCTCAGCACGTTTGTAGTACTTCATGTCAAATTATTCTTGGTTTAATGAGTTCAGTACAGAGTAACAATTAGCAAATCTGTGGTCTTCCAAAGTCTTGCACATCAACTATTTTACAATAATTTCTCCACATTCACCTCTCATTTCCAAGTCAATGAAATATGTAAACATTCAACCTTTCTCTTTTCATTATTCCAGATTCTTTGGGTTGAGACTAAGAAAACCATTCTAAGCAAATGTTCTTTAGTATTCTCACAAGCAAAGAAGAGAATGGGATGGCCAGAGGAAATCAACAAAAATAGTATCCTATCATTTTAAAATTAAAAAAAATATACTGTTTTCATAAACTCGTAAAAAGAAGTTAATCCATCTACAAAGGCTTGTTTGAAACAGATAAACAGACAACACTACAATTAAGGCATTTCCCAAAAAGAATCAGCAGAGAGTATACCCCATACCTGTTTTATTAAAATTTGAAATGACCTTGGCAATATCTGCTGTTGGTCTGTTGACAAAAAAGTCATAAGGTAAGCCTGAATTCATATTCATTTTATTGGCTCACTCAGATAAGACATGAAAATCTATACAAATTTAGTAACATCAGCCATTATTCTGTTGTAAAATGAAAAGACTTCTGAGCAGCACAAACACATGAGTTTGTAGAATGACTCACTGTAAAGAATATACCTATCCACAGTTTCTCACATTAAAAAAAAAAAATTAACAGCAAATCCCAACACTTCTTGCAATACCTGCAATGGCTAATGCTAGCCTTTACAAGAGGTTGAATCAGCGGAACCTTCCACTTCTATTGCTGACTACTAAAGAAACACCTATGCAAACTTCTGATACAATATGGCCTCTTTCACACTTAATCACATGCACACCAGTTGTCGGACGTCAACGTTTGAACAAATTCCATGTCAAATTATAGGTCATTTCAAACCAATTAAACATCCAAGTTACTATAAACTTGTCAGAAATTTATGTACTAGACACTCTTCTGGGAAAATCTTAAATGAAAAATCTGTGATATGATGGGACAGGCAATAAATAACAATTTTTGAAATCCTTCGTTTGTATGTTTCCATAAAAATTGAAATGTTCCAGTTTTAAGGAAGATGCTAAAACAAAATTTTCTGTCTGAGATTGTAAAAAATTATGCAGCCCCAAGATTCACAAGATTTAGTTTACCATATGCTGTCCATTAGAAAGCAACATCATATAGGTAGATAGACGATAGATCTTATCTGGTCTCATGATGGCTATGTTAAGGATTTCAGATTTCCTTTTAAAACAAAATGAATGAAAAAGAAATTTCGAAAAATCTAAATGATGACCAGCCATTGTGGTTTAAACTCAAATAGAACAAGCTCTGAAAAAAAGCGAACTTAATTTTAGAGAAACCTTTTTATTTTTGCAAACTTCTGGAAACCCCATAAAATTTTGATTATAAACATTTGGTTTCCTGTAATAGGACTGGAGATATTTAGTTGTATAAAATGGCTGCAATACACTATAAGAAAATGTCAGATCATACACATGATGGCATGTCAGAATGTGAACAATGAACATCATGTTGTATGTGTGGCAACTTGTGTGCGTGCACTTGCGTCAATGAGCATGCATGTTCTATGAGAGTTAGCTGAGCTGTTGGGTTGACACTGTATCACTGATTCAAAGAACATAAAACACAAAACAGTACCGAAAATCACAGAAAATGAGAAACAGTATCTGACCATTATTTCTGCACTACTGAACAACTCTGCACTGCAACTATTCCAACTTTATGAATATCCAATGTTGAGAGATTGTTTGCACTGACGTCTAGCCTCATTCCCTTATAACATCCATGAGTTATAAGAAAACAAGTTGGCACTCCCACATCACAGGAAAATTAATAGCAACATGGATCCATGAAAAGTTCTGATTTGTATCACATTTCATGCACTACATTCCATGAAGACTGGCACACAATACACTTTATTTACAATGCCATAGTCAGCTAGATTTTTCTCAGTGTCTCATATTCGCAAAACACATTCCTGCATTCCACTTGTGCTGATCATCTTGTTTCTCTGTTCTTTCGACAATTTCTCCACTTCTAAACCACTCAAAATAAAAAGAAAATACAGAGATGTTCGTGCACACAGACACATATACACTCATGTCTACACAGACATTTACACAAGCAGCTTGCCACTATTATACACACCTTTCACACACACACACATCTGATGAGGTATGCACATCCCCCACACATCATTGCACAAATAAAGAAATCTTTAAGTTCAGAAATCAAGAAAGTTGCCAAAGAGAAATACATGTACAAACAGACTTTACAGTTCAAACCACTTGCCCTCCTAAACAAAAGCCCTTTACAAAACGTCTTTGGAGAAAAAAACCACAATAAAAGAGGAGGGGGGAAGATGTGACAAAGCTAACTTCTTTGCTGATCTGGAATTTTCGTCAAAACATTTATTGCAGAGACATGACAACCGGCTTCTTCCATGAAGTCATCACTGTGGTCAAAACTCCTAAAAGTTTGATGGTAACGATGTATGCGATGACCCTGTGGGTGATGAGAGACCAGATGAGACCTGTGAGACAGATGAAGCAGATGTAAGTTTGTAACATAGCCAGAGAAGTTTTGCTGGCCCGTAGAATCTCCATGATCATGCCCTTGCAGTCACAGCAGATACTCATAAGTGGTCCACAGTTCTTAGCCTGGTCACCTGCTGCAGTGCTCAGGGCACTTACAGAAGCATTTTTGCTCGGAAGGTTCACTGACTGGGAGCGCTGAAGAGGTCGCTTTCCCTTCTGTTGATCCAGCACAGAGGTTTTGGTGCGCTTGGAGGATGTTCGGCCTTTGGATAAGACATCTGTTGAGGAACTTGTTCTGTTGACAGGACAAGTAAAGAAACAAGTATCAGATATTGAAAACAATGCCCCAGTTTGTACCACACAGCTGCCTATTATGACATTTCAAATCCTTATTGCAGTGTCTGTGGTTTTTTGTTCATCATTTAGCAATTTTATAGCTAAAATTCCAGTTAACCTGCTGTTTCCACAAAAGCTTATTTAAACAGCATTAACTTTAAAAACCTCTGAAAACTTCGCACATACACACATATTTCTGAGAACAAGCTGTTTTGGTATTTTATAAAAACTTGCAGAAAGGTAACAAGCAAAAAATGTCCACTCACTTGACGTAGTTCTGTATCAGCTCCTGAGCTTCTTTGGTAAATGGCATGGGACTGAAGAGTGTAAACTGGGATATTTTTGAAATGCTCTGTAGGGACATGCATCTGTAAAACACAGGGAAGAAAACTCGTCATTTTGCCAAACCCACCACATGTGCCCAGTTAAGTGAAAAAATTACATGTAAGCACTCTGACAGACAATGATACTGCTGTCAAATATGTTCATCCCATAAGTGCACTTTGTGCAGCACGATCAACAGAAGATCATCTTACCAGTGCACCTGTCATTTGAAACCCTCAATGATGATATCCTTGTACACCCTGAAATGCTACCGCATGACTATGTCCTAGGCAATGTCAAACTATTAAATCATAGATCCAGATCACACCGTAACACATGCCAGTCATGGAATGAAGATTAAGGACAAAGATGTTAGGCTGAACAGTGTCACTGTTAACAATAAAAGTGAGATCACTATGTAACAGTAGGTGAACATTTTTTTCTTTTACTGCTGCGCTGATTTATTAATGAAATGAGAAATCCACATTTTTCAGGAAGTCTATGTTGCCCTCAATGCACTTTTAATGTGGAAAATGTTGAGTTTCCCCACACTCTTGTCTTTGTCTTTAGCTCCACTTGACTTGATCCTGTTACAGGTTTGTCGCTAAGTATTGGTGTTGTATTATTTGCTCGAGAGAACGAAACTGTGAATAATGTAAATGAGGGTACCAATGAAACCTGATGGAACTAAACATAAGGACACAAATGGAGAACTGTCAACACTTATAGAACCCTGCCTAGTCACAAAGTCAATTCTTTCTTATCTTCATCACTTAAATACAGCTTTAGGTGACTGCCATAGAAACAAAATAATCATGTAAACTTTAAGATGCTTGATTCTAAATTCTGAAAAGTAGTGTATGCACAGTGAGATGAGAGTGTAGAATTGAGTGCATTCAATGAGGGACTGACTAGAAATGGCATATGACTGAACCAACTGTATAAAATAAACATGAATGTGCCGTAATATTCACCACTAAGATACTTAAAGTCAAAGGTGCACTTGCTGAAAGCTGTCCATCAACTAGAACAGGTGGGTCATACCTAAAGCAACACTCAAACCAAGCTAGAACCTGAAATACCCTACACAGTAGTGAGGTGGCTAGGTATGACTGATCAATCATGTCAAAGACTGCTGACTGGTCTAACAAGGCGAGTACTGATGCCTGCTCCTTATTCAGCAAACAGAAAATATCATTTTAACCTTCGGCAAGGCCATTTTCAGACTGGAAAGTAAGGTGGTAATCTCAATAAAGCCGAGGAATGTGATTATGACACTAACAGTTGTTTTAGGGCAACTTTCTCTAGCACTTCAGAGATGGATGTTTTTAAACCTGGATGGTAATCATTTTTTTCAAATCATTCACATCAATAGATTAATGTAGAAAGGAAACCCACAGTTTAGAGTTAGGGACTGTCCCTGCAATGTCTCCCCTCTTCCTGCTATGTTCATCTGTCAGCTCTGTTGTGGGTTTGGACAAGAACTGTTGCGTTCATCCTAAATACCAGCCACTTTACAAACAAAACAATAATAGAAGAGCTGAGGTAGTTGGCCAGACAGAGACACAGCAGGAAGAGGAGAAGACATCGTAGTACATTTTGCTGCTGAGTAAATCTGTTCTTGGACAAGTGGATGACATTTTCATCAGGCAAATTCAGCATGATGCCTATATACCATGGTGCAGACTTGGCAGGATGAAACAGCCGACAAATACAAGGTACATGCGTGATACCAGTTGAAATCATGCTATAAGGAAAGTGTCAACAGAAAAAGAAAAGAGAAACAGCAGAAATGGAAGTAAATAGCAAACACGACATTTGGAGCACTCACCTTCCGCATGCATTTGCTACAAACGGTGCGCTTGCAAAACTTGCACTTTGTCCCCCACTCCCCAAAAAGGGTGAAGCGCGTTGTCTTACAAGTAAAACACACCTGCCACAAAAGAAATACCATTGTTTGCCTATGTTTATACACCATTCACTGCTGACGTATCTACAAATAATAGTATTACAGCCATATGCACATGCCCTTCACTTGCACATTCTAAGAAAACACGACATTAATTACATTTTTCTCAAAATCATCAACATTTTGTAATCTAAGCTTCTGATACATGATATGTGATACAAATATCTTGCTTGAAGCTTTTGAGTACTCATAAAATAACAATAAAATTTAATCAACACGACTTGCCTTACTTAGACACGTGATTTAACTTAAAGTTAAAAGATCTGAGGACTGTGAATAGTTGATCAAAAAGCCACAGCTGTAGGAGTCAACACTTGAAGCACCAACCTTGCTTTTAGACACCTGGTGATACAGATCAGGGTGGGAGATAAGTGACTCCAGCTCTGCTTTGGTAAGAACTGAACGAATATGTGTCACCTCCTCCAACGTTAGGCTCAGGCACTCGATGGGGTTCTGCCACCGCTTCTACACACATGAATAAGAAATGATAGCACAGCTCCCTCATATCATTATTCTAGGAAGTGCTTAACCACCCTCCAAGCAGCTTTCATTCAGTTACTTCTCTCTACCTCATTTTTTCCAAATTTACATAAACAGAAATATGTCATTTTGTTTTTAAAGTGACGTGATTAAATTGAGAAATACATGCGTCATTTAATAACAGCAGTAGCAATTTAAAACCATTTAATTCATGTAAATTGAAGAAGACTGAGGTATGGTTGAGAGAAGGCAGCAGCAATGCTGATGCACATTTCTGTGGTGATAAAAGAACAGTTTCAATTGGTTTACAGCCACCTTGAAGCCTGCTGCTTCTGTCTAAACTTAAGATAAATGTGGAAATATATATTAAGCACTGCTAAACTACATAAGCAGAAAAAATATAACAGTTAAAAATAATAAAAATTTAGTCCCCAACTGATGATTTAATATGATAAAATGAAGAATTATTATAGCACATTCTGATTAATTGATGCCTCATCCTACAGTACTTTATGCAAGATATGGATAAAATTCAAAGAAAAATAAGCACTGAGAACATAAACTTACCGAGCTCAATACTAAATCAGATGCCTATAATTCTACTTAATGATTAGGCATAAATTTTATAAAATGTGGTTTGAGACAATCTACGTGTGTGTGTGTGTGCAAGTGAGGCGAGAGAGAGAAAGTATACTTGCATACTAAATAGATATAAATGTTAAGTTAGTCAAGCTGCCTAATGATGCATTTAATAACAAGTGATGTTTCAGGAATATTATGAAAAAAGTATATAAAAAAGGACCAGAATTACCCAGCACATAATATCAAACTTGGAGAATGTTCTTTCTCCAAAACAACAAACAAAACCAAATCACCTCTAATGAGGCTGCTAATCTAGGAAACTCAAAGGCCACAATAGCAATTACCTCTTTACATCGATAGTCACACGCATGTTACTATAAGCAACGTGAAGCATCAAGTGTGTTAGTATATCCCCCTGGACTATCACTGATAAGTATGAAGTAGGAACATCAGCAGTGGGGCATCCCCTGGAGAATGCTGCATGCATAGCCCAGGCCTTTCATCAAGTTAACCTTCTGTGCCTTGTGCTGGCAGAATGCTAATATTGCTAAAGTGCTCGGTCAGTCCCTACAAGACTGCTAACTGCTGAATCTTAATGAAGTCACTTTAGCCGTACAAGTAAATCCTATACTAAAACCATCACTTTCTCCCTTTGAAGCAGAATAACAAACAAAATATGTTTATTTCTCCTTTTGTGCTTTCCCATTACTGATAAACTAAGTCTTTATCTCTTTATTATTCATGCCACTACTCAAATTGCCTCTCAGTAATATTACCCCTTTGAAATATTAATTTTAATATACTTCTGTAAACAAAACTAGTTTTTACATAAACAAGTCTACCTCTCAGCTCCAACCATCCCCCACAAATCCTTAAAAATACCTAATTCCTCCAAATCTGCATTTTTAACAGGCTATACATGTAATTACATTCAGCTCAGTGAAAGGGCTGTGAAAGGAACAATTATAAAATAACACTTCTGGGAACATTTTAAAAATTATCTTTACCAGCCTAATTCATTTCATGGAAATGCTTTAATGCTTACACAGAACTCTATAGCTGGCAACACAATGCACGACAATATTAATGTCAATCAGCTACTTGTTGTCATACCACACATGATGAAGGTTGTCATTTTTGTGATATCTGCATTCAATGACTACATCAGTGCAAACACTCATTCTGCTCATCTAGTGTTTAATACAAAGAGCCTAAACCTTAACCAGTTTCATCACCTCTGCATCTGGCTACCTAAGTGTTCCAGGCATAAAACCCAAAGCTTTTCATAAGCCCCACTTTTTCAGGCTGCACGATGACGATGACATATAAAAATATTCTACAACAAACCTTTCACTATGAAAGAAGAAAATGCTGCCCAGGTTAAAAAAAGGCGCAAGCAATTAGGAGAAAAAAAAAATCAACCTCCCAAATAATACATACCACCTTTCGCGTTGTGTTGTTTCCCTATGTAATACATTAAAGGTATTTCTCTGATAAACAGTTCACATGAAGAAACTATAGAAATAATAAAACATAAACACTCTTTCACAAAGTGTGTCAACAATGA
Source organism: Pomacea canaliculata (assembly GCF_003073045.1). Lineage (NCBI taxonomy): Eukaryota > Metazoa > Mollusca > Gastropoda > Architaenioglossa > Ampullariidae > Pomacea > Pomacea canaliculata. The sequence goes on along the minus strand of NC_037601.1, from coordinate 18,889,559 downwards.
ACTATTTATATGCTTAATCATTCCCAGAAAATCCACAGGCTGAAGATTTAAACTGCTATGAAGGTGCAACCTAAAAAATTTATTGTTGTTGATTTTCTTGCAAGCAACAGTTTCTGTTCTACAGAATGGACCTGTCAAGCAATTATGTAGTTAATGGCCAAGAGCCTTTAGAGCAGCTTACTTTAAACTGACAAGATAAAGATAAAAGAGAATAGTCAAGATGAACAATAGACAAAGTTCAAGGACACCTCATCAAATCTCTCCTAGGCAGCTTGAAAGTGATTTTTTGCTTGGTGAGGTGGGAGGAGATTGTACTCATTGTACGAAGTAAAAATATGGAAAAAGAGGTGCAAGTAAAATGGAGTTTACATAGCAGATTTTTGAGATCCATGTTGTGGATTCATATTTACAAAAAAAAAAAAAAAGACACAGATAAGCTAAACTAGATGAGGGAGGACAAGGAGAAAGAAACAAATTTCTACTTGACCGAAATAAACAAGTGCAGATACAGCCAACAGGAAACTAAACCAGAAGTATTTCAGTCTACATATCGCAAGCTTAAACAGCCCTTCAAGATGTTAACAAAAACAGTTTGATCAAATTAGGAAGGTAGAAACTATATTACTAAAATTACACTATTTAAAGCTTTGAAAGAACATGACTGCTATTTTTCATATATTTCACATATTTCACATGTCAGTAACACGTTACTAGAACACAAAACAGAAAACACATGCTGTACAGCAAGATGTCCCATTCATAAAACGATCTTGCTAGGCAGTAACAACAGCAAAAAAGATGTTTTAACAAGAGCACAATGAAACACAGAAAAAAAGTGAAAGCACTTTGCAAATCATCAAAATGTCAAATAACTGACATGCAGCAGAAAGTCAAATCTCATGAGCAAGTACTATTTTATTCTTAGTAACTATTTTTAGTTCAAGTGCAGCTTTTTACAAGGCGTAGTTCTAGCATTGCCAAGTTGTTTTTAGATACAGCTTTATCGCGAGATAGGGGAAGGCAGAAAACCAGAAGCCTTAGTTCATCAGCACAAGATAACAGTTCATCAGCATAAGATAAAAGAAATGATACCGTACCTGGTACCTCATCTAGTACAGAAACAAAACAATGTATACAAGTAAGCGTGTGATGAACAAGCAGAAGCTGAAGAACTAAGTGTAGTTTTCTTCATTATAATTGAAATTACTGAACTGAAGTAAAGCTGTGTATGAAATGGTCCTTTCTATGCACCTGCCCCAAGCAAATAATAATAGCCTTCGACAAGCGTGTGTGTCTCGTATGGTTTGGGTGGAGGTCATCACTCCTGCTTGACTCTCACTCATGCACGTATGTAGATGGACACACACACATATACAGAGGTAACTGTAACCACAATTAGAATGCTTTCTTACAATCTATAATCCACAAAGGTAACAAGATTCTGGTTATTAAGTATTCCCCTGTGTATCAAATGCTATGATGTTAGAAGGCTTTATATTAATTATCTCCACTGTAACAAGCTCTGTTTTTCATTTAATATTCTGTGCAATGGAATGAAAAGTGTGGATAGAAAGAGTAAAAATCAGATAAGCCCAAGCCCAAGTTTGTGAAGCTGTATGTCTGGTGAGAACTGTCCCAAACAGTTGGCTCTCACTTTTTTTTTCTTACTTTTTGGTCTTTGCATTCCTTTCATTTTACAATACAATCAGTTGTGGTACGATCTGGTTTAATTCATTCCTAATGACTGAGAGACCATCTTCATCATTGATGTCTAAACTGTCCTGTTACCTTCAATTAGCACCAAGGCTGCTGATTCCAATCATCATTCAATCATCTTTTAGCATTTATATGTAAGCTAGCTCTATGAAATAATCTAAACTCTTAAAAAATAACGGATATTTTAAACATGCATGTTATAAAGAAAACATTAATGTGTTTACACTTAGTAACAGACACTTTAAAACATGCATATTGCAAGAAATGTAAAATGTAAAATACCAGAACATACCTAACATAAAAAAAAATAACTCTGCCATCTTGTTTGCCAACACAAACCTCAACACAAAGTCTAAACATTTGAAAAACTGCAGATTCGCTAACAAACAGGCAGGGCACTACATTACACACCAACCAAGATCGAACCACAATTGAGAGGAACTGAGAGCACTGCACTAATCTGTGGGACAAGTACTCACAGGCACTGGCCGGCAGTCCTGACAGGGTGCAGAGCTGTTAGTAGCACTGCGCTGGCATTGCGTTTTCCAACTTACATGCATCATCTCGGAGGCCGTCAGCAGTGCAAGGTCCGTCTCGCTGCTTGTACCCTCGCCTTCCTCCTCTTCTTCCTCAAGGCTTTTGTCTGCAGCCAAAGTGTATGAAAGGTGTTTGTGATGAAGGCGGGAACCACCGCTATTGTGATTATGGAAACGTCTCTCCAGGCTGACCTTTTCTGCAACCATGCAGTCTGAACCAACACCTCCTACACGTTTTACACTGCCATCAAAGCCACTACCGCCACCACTGCTACCTCCTCTGGAAGGAAAACCACTGCAAAAATTTGACGGCATGGAATGTCTGCGACTAGCAACACCTGGACTGGTAGGATCACACGAAACACCAGAATCTGCATTATCCTCATCTTCTGGAATGGCCGTAAGTCCTGTCGTGAGAGAACGTCGATGTTCAGTTTTGTACAATGCCCCTTGGTGTCGAGACCCTCGCAAGAGCACTAGTCCATTGTGCATTGTGTGGTCAGGCAGTCCTGATAGGGTTGAGTCTGACCCACGCTGCAACCGAGGAGTCTGCTCCTCTGAAGGTGAGGGCTCTTCCACCTCTTCTAAAGGAGGCAATTCTTTATGAGGGAGTTTGGGATCTGTGGGTGACTCACAAACCATAATGGTGTGCCGACGCTGCAAGCGGGTATTGCGACCATCAAGTCCATTTCCAACGTTATGTCCAAGGCCCCCTAAGTGCATAAGGCTTGCTGCTTAAGAAAAAGAGAAAAAAACGTGTTACTTATGTTACATACCTATGGGCACGAAATAACCAGGCATCAAAAAGCAGTGGCAAAAGCGTTTCGTAACAATATGGCAGTGTAGAGCTCTTCTGCGTTCTCAGATGTTAAAATGCTCACCAGAATGCCATGTGGCATTCATGTCCTTTGCAGGTGAATTCAAAGGAGATAACTTCCACAATTCTCTCCTGTGCTGAGGGGTTCGTTCTGGACTCTCAACCTCACTGTCCTCTTCTGATTCCTATAAAACAAACAACATAAAACTCTTCTTCATGCTGACAACTTGCCCAGATCTTTTCGTCTTCCTTATTTTACTCACCAGTTTACAAGTTTGCAGCTATAAGGAACTCAGAATGAATACACTAAAGCTAGTTAATTATGAATCATGAATTCACTTCAGTGGAAAATTACTCTCTGTAGATTAATGATTACAGGCCGTGCAGGTTATGGCAGTGGTAGAGGCTACTGTGATGATGGCAAAGAGCAGTCACTCAAGATTTTTTGATAACCTCATCATAAATACATGTTTCAGACTATCAGTTAATGTTAACGAGGCAGTTTCTATTTCCAAGTATTACCAAAAAAGCAACCTGAGAATAAATTATGTTGTCTGCTAAAGGTACTTCCAGTTCCAGGGAAAGGGGAATTAGACAATGAAATGCTTGAACCACAGCAGCTCTGGCTAAAAGTCATTGTCACTGGCAAAGCACAGCCTCCTTCTCTAAAAACTGCAGCTCAACAACTCTTATGACAGATATCTTCCAGGACTGCGCCTGCAACAGCAAGGTTGCCTTGGACAAGACCCTGCCAGACCCTAACATCAGGTTTACTATAATGTGCAACTATGTCCCTCAAAGTACTGATCTTGCTGTACAAATGTGAAATGTGGACTCAATGATGAGAAGAATCCAGGTTTTTAAGAGGAAGTGCCTGGGAAGGTTGTTCCGGATCTTGTACAGAGAACAAAACACCAATGACTGCAACACTTGTAGGACACCAGTAACCCCCTACTTGCAATAGTCCAGAGGCGCAAGCTGGTCTGGTTGGGTCATGTGACTGCATGACACTTCACTGAGACTGTCCTTCAAAGTACCTTGGAGGATGGTCAATGCTGCGGTGGCCAGAGGAAGAACTGGTTAAGTACTTGAAAGAGTGGACTGGTCGTCTTGTGCAGGACTTGTTCATTATCGCCCCAAGACAGGCTTGAGTACAAGGCCTGTTTGATGGTTCAACACCGAGCCCCTGATATGGTCTGCTTTGTGCCGGCATGGTGTCCACTGACACCCGCTCGACAGGGGAACCGGTAACCTCTTTTCAACACACACACAGAAGCATGTGCGCACCGACGCACATTCTGTTGGCACTGTTTCGTGCTTTGATAAAACGAGAAAACCGAAAGTAAGGAAACTAAAAATAGTTACCCCCTCCAATCTTCCCTTCCTCCAACAAGGGTATCTCTGTAGCTGCTTCCCCCTCACCCCCGGGACGTAACATGTTTCCTGATAACACAGTCGGGCTAAAGATCATTGCAAACGTTTCAAAGCAAGAATTTCTTGATGTTGATACTAGTCCCTGCCTTCACTCCTCAGCACAACCTTTTTTTCACAAACATTTTTCGACAAAAATCTGAAACAGCTGCACTGCCATTCTTCCGCAAAAGAAAGCACAAGGTCTCGGTGACGAAAACAGTCTCTTCCAGACTCGCTGCGACAATATAAACAAAGGGATGGAGGAGAGGGAGTGTAAAAGGTTTACCTAGGTCACTGGAATGGCGACAGGTCTCTGTAGGACACATTGCAACTCTATGAACATGCGAGGCAAGTGTATACCACATCCGTGGACATATCTATCTCACACGAAGCAAACTGGCGACCATGAGATTCATTTGACCTTCTGAACTGATGACCAAGGAAAAGATACAAACAACAGTGAACCAAGGCTTTATTTCCCACAACAACGAGCTCACTGTCTGTCATTCTTGTCTTTTCCGCTTCTTTCCACAAACACGTTTCGTGGGTTTGGCAGCAAAACAAGCTGAGCTCTTTTTAAATGTCATGACACTGACAGCGGATTGGAAAAAAGACCCTGAACCAGAATTTCCTTTGTCCAGGCAGAAAGAAATGAAGCATGAAGTAATTCCAACCAGCCGCACAATGACATGCACGCGCAGCTCTGCTCCACGCCATCAGTCCTCAAGAAGCAGGACCACCGGTGGAATACTCCTGCTTTCCTCTATTTTATGCTTTGTTTGAAAAACAAAATGCTATAAGTTCACATAAGGCTGTAGTTTCATTGTCCCCTCAAATAAATTCATATTCCAAAAATACATGGTCTCTGTCTCCCCCTGTCTTTCTCTGAGTGTGGGTGTTTTCAATCAACCAGTGCAACCTACTAGAGGAGAGAAAAAAAAGCGATAATCATGGAGGATCAGGCCACACGAATAACACTGTAACTAAGCAGCCAGCACCAAAAACTCAAACCTGGTACCTGTCAGACCAGTCCCCACATCTCGCTGGCTACCAGACCAAGAAATCAAAGGCTAGAAGGGGTAAGAGATGAGGATGTGACCCCTCCACCCCAATGGATCGTTTGGGATTGATCATCAAGTGGAGGCAATAGAGGAAGTGCTGCTGTACGACCGGCCAGAGATCGCCAGGGTTGACAAGGGTCGCGTTTTGAAGTCCACACCAAACCAAGCACCTCCAGCAAATCATGGCAACGCTCGGAGCACAATTTTTATTTGTTTTTTTTTTCTTCTCTTTTGCGACATGGAGGTGGGAGGTAGAAAATAAGCATGTTCTCTTCATCTGCTGTGTCAGCTTGCAATATGCACAGCTGTTTCCCAGACCAAAATGCCCCAGACTAAAGTATTGAATATGTAAATGTTTTTTTCTGTTTGTTATTGTCACTCTGACACACACACACATACAGTGTGGACCGCGAGATCCTTCAAACTGACTACTGGTGAGGAGCACAAGCTAATGTCCAACCACAAGGACATGTCATGACACAGGCGTACACTACCTCGAAGCTGCTGGTCAGGAAGAGGCTGAAGTCCGGCTTGATGACCCTGCGTGTGACTGGCGGACTGTCCTCGCCGCCCAGCTTGGTTCGCGAAGTTTCCACTGCAACATAAAACACCATCAATAAGCTGGCGGCCCGACAAAATTGCTGCCTCCTGCTGTGGACACAAATGATGGGGGACATATATGCTATATACCGCGGTTATTGATATGCACGTGCGCACTTAGTGCACCTTGGGCTGAGTTTCTATATTTACCTTATGGCAGCATTTCAGCTTTTGTAATAAATCTGTTGTGACGGTAGTGTAATGCAATATCATTGTGAATCATAATTCTTCGGATCAAAGATTGCCCTCCACACAGTCGAAGGACCTCACATGTGGCCTGATGCAAGAGAACTGTACGATGTAGGACAAATAAGCTCGAATCAAAGGCCAAGTTAACATTATTCCTTCGTGATACCCCACCACCACCACCACCTGCCCCACCACCACCACACACAACTGAACGCAGAGAAAGACCAAAGACTTGAAATAATAGTGATGTGTTTTAAGCTCAGAAGGATTAGTCTCCTAAAATATATTTTGGCCACAATACTCACCAGACCTATTCCGCATATGATGAAATTTTCTCATGATGTTAAGAAAGAATTCTAAATGGGAAAAAGTGTTTTTTTAAAGGTAATGGTTGAGGCTGAACTGAAACTTTTTGGTGGTTCTGCATTTTGAAGCTTTGTATTGAGATTACATAAGATCCATTAAATACATAGATGCACCGAATTGGTTTGCCGAAAGTAAATTCCTGAGAAACTTTTCTGTTGCACATCCTTCACTCCCTAATAAAAATATACCTTGCTAAGAAACTTTCTCTTTCTCTCTGGAAGAATACTGATTACCGACAGTCGTTTTCTCCCCTGGCTCTCCACTGGTGCGCTGACAATTAGAGAGTGAGCACAAGTCAGTGCAGGAGGATTTGTGTGGGCGCCTGCTTTATTACAGTGTACCGGTCATACTCGTGCTAACTACAGCACCCATCCCCTCCAGCCCCCCTCTGGAGATCTACTATTAATATATATATAAAAAAACTCAACGACGGGCTCGATAGGAATGCTAGATTATCAGGACGGAAGGAGCAGGTAGCAGCCGCCTGCCAACTCCTCCCCCTCCCCAGTCTAATGATGTGCTGGAGTTTCCGCTCACAGCCAGCAACATGGCAGACGCTCGATCCCTCCGGCACCCGCCGCTGAGCGCGGTGAAAGGGGGTGGAAGGGCGAGGGTCAATTATTAGAAATCTTTAAAGATGGAAGTAGCCCGGCAGGCAAAAGCTTTGCTGAAGTCTAAGCAGCCGACAAAGGTCAAAGCGAAAAAAGTTGGGAGAAATAGGAAACCGTTGAAAAAAAGCACGTACCTCGCATGCAAAAAAAAAAAAAAAAAAAAATAGCGGGAGGGGGAATAACACATGCAGCCATGCACACACGTCATAATACGACTTCTCATGGAGACATAACCTTCATATCGACCTGGTCAGAGTGAATGTTGTACAAACTATAAAGGCCAGGCGAATTTTGCTCACATTTTAAGTACACCCTCACCCCACGCACACACAGAGGAGGGAGAGGGAAGAGGGAGTTATCAAAAAGAAAATGTAAACGAAGCTGAACATTTATTAAAAAGCGAGACGATGGAAACCTGTGAAGGAGGTGGTGTGGGGTTGTGGGGACAAAACCTAGATACCAGCACAGACAAACGCCCCGAGACACCGAGACCACAAGTCGCCCACAAGCTGACCACCACATGAGGTCCACCTACGGACGGCAGCTGGCAAAGTGAAGCAGGACAGCTCGGTGTTCAGACAGCCACGGGGCGACATTGATACAAGACAGCCCCAGAGCTCAAGAAGCCGCAGGACTTCACAACCACTCGCTTTTTGCTCGGACACCTAGCCTGCCTCAAAGGATGCCAGAGAATACAGACGTGGCTACATGCATTCCCATACAATACATCCCCCACCCCTTCATCCCACACACCCTCTCATCAAAGGGGCGGGTGGCGGAGGGAGTGGCGCGGACTAAAAGCTGGGGCTGCCACACACCTGGTGATCCCTGATCGATCACGTGCCTTTCAGCCACTCTCGCCATCCAACAAGGAGGCTGGAAACAAGCCGAAGTGGGTGCGGGGAAGGGACGAGAGTGTGAGGGGTTGGGTGGTGAGATTTGTCCAGCAAAGGTTTTCTGCACACGGTCCAACCCATTGTGATCGCCTCTCTACGATCATCGTTTATCTCGTCATCAATCATACAACAAGTCCTGTCAACTTGCTTCCCTGAAAACGAGAACAGCTTCGACAAACGGCTGATGACGACTACATACATGTGCATGTACGTGCTTGCAGACAGGGAGCTGGGTAATGGGTGGTGGGGTTAGGAGACGAGACAAGGGTATGAGAGGTTGTTTGCGGCATGCGGGCTTGTTGGGTCAACCAGGACTTGGTTCAAACAAAAAAATTCTTCCGGCATTCTCATTAATTTGGAGAAGCCGTGCTTTAATCCTGAGATGGACGCACAAACGCATAATCAATAGATGATTACACTTCCTGACTCTCTATCTGGACCTCTCTCCCTGCACATCCTTGTTTGGAGAGGTTGGCTGATTGCTGATGTTTTTACCCCCGAGTCAGCAACTGAAGCTATCTCGCGGCGAACTAGTAAGTGTTGTAGAAGAATCCTGCCTATCTCCTACAGACAGGCCAGCAGCTGAACAGATAGAGAAGAGAATCCGGCAATGAGACCCAAGGATTCCCTCTGACCATAGGCCAAAGACGAGAATGAAGTGAGCTGCGCACATCTCAGGACCATCAGGGATTGCATGGACAATTTGGCAGGGACCGGTATCGGGACTGAGAATAAGCAGCAGACAGGAGAAAATGAGCAGAAAAACACCGAGTGGATTGGCCTGCCTGTCATTCGCCGCATCCCAGAAGACTGCGGAAGAAGGAGATAATGGCGAGAAATGATGATGATACTCCTTCCCCCCGTCCAACGGCCAATCGGAACTAAGGGACTGATGCTGGAGGCGACATCTCGCCATCCTTGCAGTCTCGGCGATGTATCCCGCGATAAGTACTTTAGCTAATACAAGAGTATTAGTGCTTTGCAGCGATCTAAACCCAGTCCCTCCAGTCAACCTTTAACCTAACAATTTTAACCAACCCTCCCCGTACTGCGGTCGCAGTCGAGTATACTGATAACATTAAAAAGTTGAAAAAACTCTTGTACAAAGGGATTTACCACACCATAGAGAACCCAGCAACGGTTGTGCAACTCACTCTCGGCAGCGAGAACTTCAACTCAATCACGGCAACCTCGACACCCGCTCCACCCGTCTCTCAACATAATGACGGAACTCGTAAATTACTGTCTTCGCAAATTATCTTGCATCCAGTAGTTGGAAACTCGTAAATCCCGTTCTTACAATAATGACAGATACAATGACAGGAGCTCGCAAATTAGATGAACCCCATTTCGGAAGACGCTGAATGCTGAGTAGACGGCCATGTCTTTGAGCGTGCTGCCATGGCGGCAACAAATGACGGTAGTGAACAAGAGAGAGAGAGGAAAAAAAAACAAAAACGAAGGAAGAAATAAATGAGAAGGAGCAAGAAGTAGAAAGAGAAGGATAAAGAAAAATTGAAAATGAGGCGGTGAAGGAGGATAAAAAAAAAAGAAACAGGAGGATGAGGGAAAAGGCTGGACCCTGATGGCTGGAGACAAGACAACTCACTCATCGCGTCCAGCTCTGTAGGACAAACCTACCGACAAGGGGCACGTGACCCACCAACGCTCCCACCCCGAGGACCAGCACTGACAGCTGGACAGATTCCCTATCACACGCATGTTGTATAGACCTACGTACGTGTGGTGAGGGTGAGGAACTATCGATTCCTGACAACATTCATCATTCATCCGACACCGACTCCTGCTTTTTTTCCTCGCCCCACTCCCCCTTGTTGCTTCCTTGTTTGTGAAAAGAGCGGGTGGCCTGAACGCTGACACTTTGTTTTCTTCCAGTGACCAGTGATCCACGAAGCCTGCTGACACAAGGATGTTGTGTAATACATATTGCAGTCAATTTATAATTCATCCTGCCGCAGCTGTAGCGCACTTGTTCTTGTGGATGTCTCTCACCTATCCTTCTTCACCCAAGACATTTGGTCCAGCAGTTTGTCCACTAATCTGGTAAATAGCACACGACAGGGCTACAAAATATGGCCCTAAAACAGTCAAGAAATTCTAACTGTCTGTTCGCTCAATAAGGCCTGTAAAAGAAGTTCACGATACCAGGTGGAACATAATATCTGGGGTATGGTAACACAACATTACATCTAGATGATTCAACGCAAAGATTGTAATATCATCTAGATACCACAACACGAGTGAACAGAATGTTATATGTGCAGGTGAACACAAGTGAACATTACATACATGTGGATACACAACACAACACAAGAGAACAATGCCTCAGCTTGACCATGCGCCGTGCGACAGACCCCAACATCAGACCTGTTACCAGTAAACCTCTGATCACCTCTCATGCATGTTACACCTAGAGGGAGACGAATGCACCAACAACAGATAATACAAATAATATTATTACTTAAAAAAATATCATTATATCCCCACAAAAAACCTGCATGCATTAAAAAAAAAAAAAGCCAAAAACCAAACCAGCAAACAAACCGCAATTATGCAATCCTAGTGCGAATCTCTACAACTAGACAAACACCGGGAACGGATGAAGATGTTAGCAAGGGTTAACCCTTTAGCTAAACCTTAGCAGTTACAGGCTAGAGGTGACCCATAACCAATCCAGTGCCAACCCTGACCTTTCTCAAAACTGTCATAAAGAAAAACATACTCACAGATAAAAAGATCCGCTATCAGGCTGTCTTCGTATACTGGCAGCAAAACAGAAATTCATATTCAGTTCTTTCTGGCTCTCCCAAAACAAGGAATGGGCGTAATGCAATTCAAGTTTATGCAGCCTGCATTTCACAGTGCCAAGACCTATTCATGTTTCAATAGTATCCTCGACTCACCTCAAATGAAGTGGAATAACGAGTTGGAACACTGGGCTGTGGTGGGAGATGGAAGAGATGGGGAGGTGAAGGCGGGAGCTAGGGGTGGGAAGTAGAGGATGAGTGCACCAGAACAGAAAAAGGCATCGACCACAGTAAAGACAGATTTGAGCAGGAATTCAGGTTGAGAGGAGGTGCTCACACCCTATGCCAAGTCTGTGGGATTGAGATTTCGTCTGACCAAGCTTGATGTTCGTGCACGAGTCCCTCTACAACCTGCATTTGTGCCAACACCGTCTCTCAGGAAGGAAGAGAGGGTTTGGAAAGAAAAATGTTAATTCTCCCATCCCTCCTTTTCAATCTAACAACACTACTACTACTAATCATGTTCACCACCACTACTGACTAGCAGGCTTTCCACTTTTATATATAAAAAAAAAGAAAAAAAAGACTACCTTAGGGAAAAGTGTACTCAGCAGGGCAGAAGCCTAATCTCGGGCACACCGGCATTCTCTAAGGACCTCGACAGTCTACAGCGAAATAAAAGATGTGAAGAGGCGCCACCTCCGCCCCCACAAAGAAAGAAAAAAACCTCTCCACCTTAAGAGAGTCAGAGCAAAAAGAAAGGACACTAAGACTACAATCTTTTTGGTCACAAGTGGTCTGGCAGACGACAGCTCTCCCGATGAAAGCCTCCTGTAGCCTGGAGAGCTGGTTCTGCTGCAGCTACCCATCATGGAGATGAGCTGCATTAGTAAGCGAATAATAATAATAATAGTAATAATAATAATAACCCATGTGGGGGCGAATACGAGAAAACTCGAACAGGAGGCGAGTGGGTGGATGTGCTGGAGGGTGTGTGTGGGGGGAATTGTTTCACGCCCAGCTAGCAACTAAGGCTATAATATATTATATCAGGGCAAGGCAGTCAGCCCTGTACAACAGACGAGGGTGTGTTGGAAGGAGAGTGAAGTCAGATGCAACACAGAGTCACAGAGAGTGCATGTGGATGACCGCTTAATGAAAGTCGTGTTTAGTAAGGACTCAAGTCTCTCGGTACGAGAGTCGTGTAGGTATAGACGGTCTTCCACATCACGACTAATCCCTCCCACTCATCCCCAATCCCCAACCCCGCAGATTTTGGAAAGTTAGAGGAGCAGCCATTGATTTTTAACAGCAAAAAAACAATGTCCATAATCTTGGTGATCAGTTCAGGTCCTTCTACAGACACCACACCCCTTGTCCTGCGTCTCGTGCCCTAGTCTCTCGCACAGACAGGCAATCCATTAACTGATTTCTGCCTGCAACTCTTCATCTGCTGCTGGTCTGGGTGGTGGTGGGTGGTGGTGTGTTCTGGAAGCAGAAGTAGAGGTGAGGCTGGGGTGGTGGGGTCAGCCGACTTTCTCCTTGTTCTTCCGTCACTTCTACCACAATGGCTGGCGGCAAGACACACACTCTCATCCACATTACAGGTTAGCGCAGTAGTGAGGTAGACTGCAACTGAACCCCTTCGGGGATATGAACAGCAAAAAACAGATTTTCCAGTAATGGCTGCATTCCAGAATAATTTTTTAAAACTTCCTTTTCTTGTTGAGGCATCGAATTAGCGCTTGGGACATGACATTAACAACGACGCAGCTTTTATCTTTTTTTTTTCATCTTCTTTGTCGTCGATCCCACTCTCTCAAAACACACACAGGAAGATCGTCAATTACGGACAGAAAATGAAGACTACCATAAAAAGAGCCGCTGGAATGGAGCAGACAAAATTAAATTACCTTTTTAAATGTTGACTATGTTACAATGTCGGCAGTTTCAACGAGCCGAGTACAGTCAAACATCTGACCACGTGGTGAAGCAGACCGTTGTGTTTCTGACAGCGAGGCTCCGACCTCAGGAAGAAAACAAACTCCAGGCATGAGGACAACAGCAGACAACAAACATGGCTCCCAACAAGATTGTAGATGTCTAGCTGGACTGATACCTATGTCACCTGTCAGTGCATAACGGCTTGCTTGAATAGAGTAATGTATATGTTTAGGATGGAAAAAGAAAAGTTGGAGGGAAGAAAGTCGCACCACAGCCTATAATCCAGCAATCGTTGTAGAACCGAGCCTCGTGGGCCGGCCACACGCTGAGTAATTGTAGATAATAGGCGCGAAGGTAGCTCAGCCAGAGAATGGTACAAGTGCGAGGGTCGGGCCACTTAGGTCTCGGTCTTCCCAAAGGCCTGCGATAAAAGAATGATCTCCGTCTCAGGAATTCCGAGGTAGAGAATGTTTCGCTATCTGACGCCTGAGAAGACCATACAGCATCTGGAACACTGCGAAATGTTAGCAAACCGACTGTTTAGAGGAGGGACTGGGGATCCCCATGCTCATTCTGATCAAACTCTTTGCAGTTGACTGCACACGGTGTGAACATTTTTTAAAAAAATGCGCCATTGAAAGAAAGTGTCACAAGTCATAAACTCTGTTCAAAGAATGGTGTCTGGAGCATGCTGTCAGAATAACGATTAACATAAACATTATGGGATGTGTGCAAGCGTTTTCAGTGGACAGGAAATACACAGGAAAACACGCGCATATAACAATATATAATATAATGTAATATAAATACTGAAGGTCGTGTACTGCCACTAAACATTCAAGACGAACTATTAACAACGAGCAGGAAAAGACGAGAAAAGGGATTTAAGGGAACAGAGATCGTACTCGGCAGCAGCAGCAACAGAGGAAGAAAAAGACAGACGAGAAAAAATACCGATGAGAACTTAGGGAGCTTTTATCTCGATGTTGAGGCTTCAAACTATCACAAGCACTTAAATTTTTTTTAAAAAGCTGAAATAAAGTTGGAAAAGCCAAGCTGCAGCAAGATGATCTTACCGACAAGCCGGCCGTCCTTGACTGGGCGAAGTTTGGGTTTGGCGCGAATGTCTAGCAGGAGCTGCTCGTGGGGGTCCGGCGGCTTTGGCGGCAGCGACCTCAGTTTCCGGTCTTTAACCTGCAAATAACAAAGTAAACATTTCTGCTCTAGTCTGAAACAAATCATTTATGGAAATAAAGTGCTAGGTACGGCCGAGTGGTCAAGAATCTCAATGCCACTGGCAGTTGTGTTAAAAGTAAAATCTGAACAAGTGGAGGAAAGATGAAAGCAGACGCCATCAGTGGGGTGTGGCCTGGTGTGGAGGACAATGAAGGTTTGCTAAGACTGCAAAGATGAAGAGAGGAGGAGAACGGGGGGATGTGCACCTAGTGTCTCCTGACGACACACTGTGGGCCCGAGGTGTCTCTCACATCTCACTGACCAGAAGGTGTGACCGCGGACTCGGTGGAGATGGCGACTAAACACAGTATGTCGACCACAGCTCCCCACCTTCACTTGCAGCCAACCACTCCATCCGCACGGACTTCAACTGCAAAGACTACATCAGGAGTTTCGCTACTTTCCGTCAGAGCCAACTGTCACGTCTGGACCTCTCCCAACCCCCACAAAACAACCCGCCACACCCTCTCCTCTCCCTCTAGCATTCCACGACGGTTAGAGTGTTTGTTGTTTCAAGGTACAGACCCTTTTCTCCGCGGTCACACTCACATTTACTGATGGGGATTACGAGGGGAGCGCAGCTAACGGCTGACTGATACCTCGGCACAACAGTCGCCCTAGAAAGCAAGCACGCAGGAAAATAAACAAGTAGACACAAACAAGTCGGCCCACAGGACCTTTAAACGAGTCTCTGACTTCATACACATCTGTAGTATCGTGCAGGATAACAGCAATGACACGTGTTAGCAGGTAGGCAGACAGACGGGTGGGGGTCGAGATAACGAATCTGTTGAAATGAGAGCCGTTAAAGTAACGTGTGACTGTCAGCAGTGTCCACGATCTCTATGTCCATGTGGAATTAATCTCCCTTCAAGTCCCCCACCACCATTTTAAAACACGTGTAGACATTCAAAAATATTTGGATCAACAATCAAAACATCGAATTAATTATAAGCATCAGAAAGAAATTAGCGAAAAGGTCTACGCTCAAGCGAGTTCCGATGACTAGGTGTCACGACTACAAAAGACTTTAAACACGGAGAGTAATGACTACATACGTTCACGTCCTTCTCTACTTTGCCTGCGCTCACCTGTCACTGACAGGTATGACAACACACACCCGACATCAGGTGGGCTCATGAGTAAATAAGCCGAGCGAGCATGGACTGGTCACCTGTCTGCACTGTGTATCAGCTCCCCACGTGTCAGCCTCAGGTAGCAACTGTTACCAGCTCCAGTGGCGTGTGTCTGGCCAACGTTTCCTTCACCACAAACCTTGCCCGACAAACGTGCGCGTGCACACACAAACACACAAACACACCTTTAAAAAAATATCGCCAAGGGCATGACGAAATCTCTCCACATCCGTGTCGGCTGCTGCACCCTTCCATGTGGCTCTGGGCCAAAGAGCTTTCCTCCTGAGTCCTACCAATCACAACTAAAAGATTAATGAGCTAGATATTATCCTAATCCCCGCCACAGCAAGACTACAGGTCACAACTGGTGGTTGTGACTATTGTTGGTAAACATGTACAGAAGTCGTCGTTGGCGTGCGCGACAACAGAGGTAAGCATCTTTACTTATCAACTGCGCCTCGCTGCAAACCTTTCTGGCAACACATCAACTGTTGCCTGGATAGTCATTTTCACTTTTAAGACATCTTTACAATCAGCCCGCTTCAAAGCTTGGGCTTCCTTTATCATCATTGGTCCTGACTGAAGTTGTTTCACAATTTGAGTCTGGAGATGATATGAGCTGCGTGAATAGTAGATTGTACAGCGGACAGTTCAGTGTTTGGTCACCATAGAAATAACAAGACTTCTCCCGTCAACATTCTGTAAGGGATGTGCTGAAACCTTAAAACGACTTTTCTCTCCACCACTCTCCTCGAAGACATAGCTAGACAGACGCCGGTCTCCGGCCTGGTAGAACTCTTGTCTAGTGTCTGTAGCCCCAGACTACAATTGTCAGACCACCAATATCAACGACAACAAAACGCCACAGAGTGACTACAGCTTTATCTTCAACCGTCTACCGCCACAGTTTTGTATTCTCAGTCTATATACAAAAATAAATAAATACCATCCAAAATAAAAGCCACAGTTTAGTGCCCTGTCTTTTAGCATCTAAAGCCACTGTCTTCCTGTCTTCCTTCAAAGAACTCGGTGACCTTTCAGACGAGGTAGGGAGGCAGCGGCAAGCATACGAAGGCTCCACCACAATCGATTAGTTTTTTTTTTTTAAAAAAAGCAGCTTGATGTTCACTTCACGCCTCCCCGACACGTTCACAGACTTCTTGAAGACACAGATCTTTCTAAAGCTCTGTTGACAATGGGGGTCGGGGTAGGAAGTTCTGCCTCCCTCCCACTGTTTGGCTCGCACCCGTGAGTGGAGTGGCGATGGCAAGAAGAGACAGAGATGCTTTCTGCGAGCGAGACATCTATTCCGTGAGGTCAGCTTGTGCATTACTTTACATACACCCTGCACGGAAATGGCGGGTGGAAAGCGGGTAGTTCTCCCTTCACCCAACCACATCATGACACGTAGCTGGTCCCCTGCCACCTGCCCAGAATGAAGTTCGTCCCGAGGTCTGAATATCTGACCCTCCCTTCATTCCAAGTATTGTTCAGTACAGATAGCTGCCTATCATCTTACCCCCCTTTTCCCTCCTCTACCCAAGCACGATACTGCACAGAGGTTTCAAGTCCTCCCAACATCATCAGCAAGGTTTCTCCAGCCTCGCACATTCATTAAAACAATGGCGGCCGAGGAAAATAACTATCCTCGGACTAAATGGAAGATGGCACGAGTTTTACCGTTAACAACTGTCCTCATCACACTGCTCTATGAACACTGGCAGTTTCCACGACAGAAGGAAGTAAGTTTGATGTAGGGACTGGATGCAGATGGTGGCTGGGTGGAAGACTTTGCAAGGGACACGAGAAACGGATTGAGTGGTGGACAGCCACCATGCCAGTCAAAGCTAATGTAAAGTGAATAACTAGATACTAATTTCAATAAAGGGAGAACATAAACACATCGCTATTACACAAAAGTGACTGTTGTGGAGAAAAAACCTTGTAAAAAAAAAGATTTTTCTCCCGAGCTTTACATTTCGGGAGATAAAAGGTACAAATTAATGATCAGACAGACTTAATACTCTTTCGAAATGTCAAGAAAAGGAGTCGGCCACACACATCCAACTACAGTTTTTGTCAGATTATTGCGGTGTGGCCACATCCTTTATTAACACAAAAGCCAGGTTAATATGTTAGAATCAGCGCAGGCGAGATGAAAGGTTCCAAAACCACTTTGCGGCAGCAAACTGCAGTCCAAGACACCACAGGCTCAGGACAGGGCCGTTAAAGCCGCGGACAAATCCACTTTACCACCCTGTGTCCACCATACACAAACAATCGTTGTGGTTTATCCAGGGAGCATCAGGTGACCCGGCTGACTGGACCCATCCATAAAAGCAAACAGCAGGCGAACGCGAGACTAAGCCGTAGTTGCTGGACGTGACGCCGACGTAAGCTAGAAATCAATGGCCGGCTGTCTGGCTGTAACCCCACCTCCTCGTGTTTGGCAGTTTCCAGCCAGTGAGGATCCAAACGTTTACCAGTCTTCTCCCAGTTCGGCACACCATGGCGACGCAAGAGGGTGTCTGACTTTGAAAAGAGGACAGTGTAGTCGTGAAAAGATCCCATAACCTCTCAGTCGACCTCAAGGACTTACCAAAAATAAATAAATAAAAAATAAAAATAAATAATAAAAATGTGGTCGCTACCAAGTTAACATCTTCATGGCAGTCTCTTGTCCCGAGGTTGGTACCAGACTATTGCCCTGTCGCCAAGCGGCGCTCTGGGAGGCCGAGGGTGAGGACTCCGGGGTTCAAGACCGCTGTACACGCCTCCGCACCTGAGGCGATCGTGATGGTGCAGTGGTGTTGCTGGTCTTCATCAGTCCCGTGTGTGGTTGCCTGTGTTTGGTTGCCAGGTGCGCCCTGTCTCCCCTCGTCACCATATGGCGGTACTTGGCGGACGGCTGCTTGTTGTTTCCACAAAAGGAAAGGCCAGAGCCAGGCGACTATCACTGATATCAATGAACGGTCTCCGACTGGCGTTGCGTTTTGTGCTGACTCTAACAAAGAGTGGAACTAACGGAGGGGTAGGCGTTGTGGCTGTGGGGGATGCTGAGTCGACAGGCGCATTAACCGCCCGGCGGCTACGCCACCTGATGTTCCCCCTGTATGACCACGCAACTATCACAAAAAAACAATAAAACAAAACACACACAATAACACACAGCATTTCGCAACCCTGAATACATCTGGGAGGAGTTGCATGATAAGCACGAACGTAGACGGTTATGACAGTGACTATGATGACGACGATGATTAAAACAAAATCATTTATTAATAATGAATTTCTTGAACTAGACGGTTCTTGATGCGGATGGTTTTTTTTTTGTTGTTTTTTTTTTTGGGGGGGGGGGATGCAAATTTATTAGCCATAAAAATGTCTGAGCTCCCATATCTTAAAACAGAAAATTGTATGTATATACAAAAAGTGAGAGCGAGAGGAAAATATCTACAGCAAATTAATTAAACTGAGCAGTTCTTCACTGCAGGTGTTTATCCAGAGAAGTGGACGGTGCAAATACTTGTAACGCTAACCATGCCAGAGTTCACATACCTTACAAACAAAAATTATAAATATATAAGAAAAATATAACAACCTTCTGGAACTCTAACAACCCAAACACACCAGCCGGCTCTCTATACCTTCATCTCCGTAAGAAAATTACTTCGATAAAGACACCCCCCTCCAGAGAAGTTTTGTGGGTTACCAAGGCAATCACGGTTAAGGGTGCAGCGAGAGAGAGAGACAGATCATCGTCTAGAAGGAAACCTCCCTCTTCACTATCACAACATCGAGTAACATCTCACATCGCCGGCGAACAAACAACAAACCAGTAATGGAAGGCGGCTCAAGGGCTTGAGATTACAAGAAAGCTGAGAACTAGAGAACAGGCGCAGCCACCGCCATGCTCACCCCCTCATTAAGAGTAGTCACTGTCGTTGGCTGTGTCGGGGATGTTGCGTGAAGGAGGAGGAAGAGGAGGCCAGTGACCAGGGCTCGACAGCAGTCGCGAAAATCAATATGGCAGTTCTGTGCACGTGACTGGGCAAGGGGAGGGGGAGGAGAGAGAGACGGTGTTGTCGGGCAGGGTCGGGAAAGAAAAACATCTACGAAAGAAACGAAGCGGCTAGCCCACCCTGCAGGCGGCCATACAATGCGAACCCGACGCGATCCCCCCTCCGAACACAGGTCGGAAGGTATTTTCGAGATTAGAGAGTTATTCCCTCACAAACAAGAGTTATCTCCCTGACGACTCAAGACTTTTAACAAAAACACAGATATCTCACCTGACCCCTTCCATCACCAACCCCCAAAACCCCAGCTTTCTCTCCGGCGAAGTGTCCGTTGAGATTACAACCAAAGAGAGAGGAGCATGCAGGCTGTTTACCATGTTGATGTCCCAGGAATGGCGCCGCTGACATCTGGCGTGCTCCATGGCGCCGGCGACATGTGTCGCGGTGGTCAGACGACGATGAAGTGTGGAGGCTTGGTTCCCCTCTACTTCACACACACACACACCCGAACTTGCAGGTCGAGACACCCGCCCGACAATAGACTCGTACGTCCGTGGCTGGCCAGACCTGGCTACTGACAGACCTTCGTTACACCGCGCGCAACCACGGAACCAGCGCAGCAGCAGCAGCAGCAGCAGCACCGCATGACGCTATAGCTTGACGGCAACTGACGGCGTTGGAGCATCCGCCGCACGTGCTGGCCTTCGATCTCTGCGCACGCGCGCACACGCACAGAGAGAGAGAGGAGGAAGGAGAGAGAGACAGAGCGAACGTTAGCAGGAGGTGGGCTGACGGTGTGTGCTGCCCTCTACCTGCCAGACACACGACAACATTGGTTTCGCGGTCTTTGCGGTAATTTGCCGAGAGAAAGAGTTAATCTAAACATATATATAGAGCTCCGGAAACAGCTCCATTCCCCTCGAGAGGTCAGCGCAGGCCACATCTGGGGATATGGAAGTGAGTGGTGCACATGCGACAGGCGGAGTCTCCTCCTCTCATGGTCTTCCCTGATCACAACCTCGCCGTGATTATCTCAGTTGCTGGCATGAAGTAAAATATAACCAACCATTCTCTGGTCACACCAGGTTCCCATTGGTACTGAGAGAGGCAGGGAGAGTTTCTTGTTTTTGGTTTTTTCTTTTTTTCTTTAAAGCCACCTTTTAAAGAGGGACTGGATACATCTTCGGCTCCTGTTGCTAGAGAAGGACAGTCATGACTTGGGTTGTCGAGACGATAATGTTAGTGGAGGCCAGGCAGGTCCCGAGAGCCTGCAGACAAAAGTGCATGACCTGGCCTGATCATCACTCGCCGACCTGCAGCTCGACACAGCGTGAGATCGTCTGGCCACGATTCACCGGGAACTGGACAGAGAGTAGGTGGAGGGGTAGTGGTGAGATAGAGATAAACATCCAAAACGTTTTTCTCCATTCTTTTCTCTCAGTGTCAGACACCATGCTGAGAATACCATATTTTTTTTTTTGCTTTTTTTTGCCATACTTTCCGATTGCACCAGAGTGCACGCGAGAGGGAGCGGATAGAAGCGACAGTGAGTGGGCGGTGTGTTAATATTAAACTTCGTCCTCACGCCCTTCCCACTCAGCTCTTCCTTTTATTTTGGTAAATTTTCTACCGCCTTGCAGATCAACCCTGTTCTGTCTTTACACTCCCCTACCCACCACACACACACAAACTTCCCGAGAGAGAGAGAGGCAAAAACTCTGGAGCTTCAGATCCTCACTTGACCTCCCGGGACACACGTAGGCGGTACAAGGAGGCAATGAGATTTCACTCAAACTCACAACCCATCGATTATGTAAATCACTCCCAGGACAAAGCTCGCAGTTACTGGATGTGTGTGAGAAAAGAGATGAAGAGCCAACGCACTTTAACCACACCCCTACCCCGCACAACAGAAATCAGTCAGACCTTACCCCCTGTGTAGTCACGTGCTCAGTTTCAAACTTGTAGACGGTTGAACGAACATTTTAATGACGACTACTCAAGATACACCGTTTTAATAAACAGCGTGCACCAAGACTTTTTCCTTTCTTTTATAACAAGCAAAAGAAGGTTGTAGAGAAAAAAAATGTAGTCAAAGAACCAACAAGCTAGGGACCATGAGAAAGGAAAGGTTAGAGGAGGGAACTATCTTCAGGGTTGACTTGTATGCCAGGACATCAGACGACACTAAGCTTTTCGGCTGAACTTCCAAACATCTCCGTTGGCTTGTGAGGTGTTGAAAACAGGTCTTAACTCGCCGGTCTCAAAAGCAAACTGAAGTGTGGTGTGAAAAGTTCACTTGCCCCGAACCCATCGATTTGAAGTTTGATTTTCCTTAGGTTCAAAACCACCGAGCGCCGATGCCACGACAGAGAATGGATCGTGAACACGTCCTCGAGAACCGTGTCCTGTCGGCTTTCTTCACAAGCACTGTGTGGTCAACAACTACAAGCTTGACACCCAGCTTTATACTGTATTCAGGACCTGGAGGCTATGGCATCATTCATCGCGCAGGTGAGACCGACACTGCGACAGACGACAAGGAAAAGGCGAACGAGGACAGTAGGGAGAATCGTCTCCTCTGCGTTGTACTCTAAGTTCCACTCTGCTTTCGACTGGATAAGTGTCTAACAGTTGGTAGCGGTAATTCTTGTTTCCTGACAACACTCAGAGGCCACCTATCTGGCCAGCAGGAAATGAAGCTATTATTCTGTCATTACGGCATCACGCAGCCCCATTCTGACCCACCACTGCAGTACAAAGATCAGTTTTTCTCCTCCTTGATGACGTGGCTATCAAACTGACCAGGCGTACCTCAACCATGCGAACACCACTTGGAAATGAAGCGATGAGCGAGTGACATCATGATGTGGAGCTGGATGTAATGATGTGGAGCTGGATGTAATACTGTCGAGCTGGATGTAGATGGCGTAGCGCCGACAACCGTGTCATCCAGCGTCTGCCAGTTCAGGTCCTACAGACTTCAGGAAAGGTCTAGAAGCCGGTCGACTAATGATGTGAAGTAAGTAGCAGGCCAGTCTGGGCGTAACGGTACCTTAGTGCATCCATTTCCAACACTGAGAGGCGGTCCCGCACCTACCGGGGGAACTCTAAACGTCCCGCCCCCTCGTTACCCAAACTGTACAGCGCAACATACAATAGACATAATATTTATAATAGACAAGAGTGAACAACTATTCCAGCAAACCACACACACAATCTCTATTTGTGACTCCGTAACTTCATTACACCTGATATATTACACATTAATTTAACAAAACTTTCATCCATCCTCATTCACTCGCTCCCCTGTCATGACAAGCTCGGCTGCCACAAACCTCTGACGGCGGATCCCGGAGTGTGGCCGCTCGTTTATGAACCCTTGGCATTAATAATAAAGACTGCGAGTTCCGGGTCGAAGGAAGGACACAGAATTGTGCGGGGAAATGACTGCTCTGAAAGCTTTATCGACCACTGAGAAAATATCTTTATTTTTGTAAGGTCAAATAGAAAGTAAACACGTTGAATTACAGCTGCTGTTGACAAAATGGATGCAATAACAAGTTGTATTGTTTTACACAGGCTTACGTAATCGCAATTATGTATGTATAGGCAAGTGTTTTCCACCTTCATCAAAGAAATTAAATAAGGAAAACAGTACATGAAAGTAATGACATCTAACATGTCACTGACAGAGAAATAAGCTCTAACATGTTCAGCATCTGACAAAGAAAAAGTCATTCCAACGAGTGTGTTTATTTAGTTCGTTCAAAATCATCATCAATACTTTTTGTTTATCTTGCTTACTCCCGCTGTCTTGAGATAAATCAGTTAATTAGCTTCCTTTTTTTTAATGTCCATTTAGCAGCCCCGATCTTTTTCCTTCCATTCCACGGTACTGTTTGGCTCTCATTAATCGGATCATTCGGGTTGTCTGAGCAAACCGTAATAACCGCCCGCTCTCTTGCTATTTTGAGGAACAGGCTTCTGAACTACAAAACCTTCACATTTTTCGCTCCTCCTCGCCCCCCCCCCCCCCAAAAAAAAAAAAAAAAAAAAACACAAAAAAAACAAACAACAACAAAAAACAACAAAACAAACAAACTCAAATTTCTTGTGAAGAGCTATTTCTAGGGTTTGTGTGTCTCTAATTTACACAGCCAAGATATGACAAGCGATATCAAGCCCACATTAATTCCACATTAATTCCATCTATAAAAATTGACAGCGAAACGAGTTTGATCTTCTGTGACCAAACAGTCCAAAAATAAAATATCCCACCCCCACATCTAGCTTTTTAACGACTACCCTAAAAGCAATCTGGAAGGTTCATGCTTAAAATCTGCATATTTATTTGTTTGAAATAAAAAAAATCTGGATGTGTTTCTCGGTAAAAATATTCATAGATATTTTATTCGTCACTGTAGACAACACTGGTCGTCTTCTACATCAGTGAACTTCTCAGGGTTCAGCACAAGCCTGGCTGACTGTTTCTCTGCAATGGTCTCCAGTTCTTTGGCGACATCCGTACATAAGACAGTAATGAGATTACACCCGATGTACACACCCGACCGTGCACACAAATGTCGGCCGTCAAAGCTTTAGTCAGCACGAGAGTAGCGACGTGCTGAAGACGAGAGAGAGAACAAAATAAAATATTATGATTTAGGTGAACTTTTTATAACTGAAACTTATTTGTTTGAACAAACTGGCTCACCTCCCCACCTCCACAACAAACACACACAAGCACGACGATGTTTAACCCCGTGTCAGCAGCAAAGGTCATAGGGCAAGCTGCACGCGCACACGCAGGAAGACCATCTCAAAGCGAAGAATTCTGTTATTTCGCTTCACTCCAGATCCCAAGGGCGGTAACGCTAGGGGAGATAATAAATACGCAGTCTACATTCCCCTTTCTCCGGACTAAAAAAATAAAAGTTTGCCCTGAATCCTCCTGAAAACAAACGCGAGACGTAGAAATAAAGTAAAATATTACTGTGCAAGTAAACATTCTAACGATCAGATTCCTTTCCACCTTTTTGCTGTGTGGCTGCAGCAGGCCTGCTCGTGTTCTACCAGACTCCACTGTTAGTCATAAATACTTGGCTAGACCACGGAGGGACAACGAGTAATGAACACAGCAAACGGCTTTCATCCCTTAAATCAAAAAGAAAAAAAAAAGTTTAAATCGGAATTTAAGGAGGACAATAAAAATAAAGCCTATTAAACCTGAAGTAAACAAGGGCAAGCATGAAAGAGTACTGAGCCTAGCAAAGTGTTTCTAAGGGAGTGTAGATATGTACAGTACTGAGCCTGACATGGTGTCTATGGAGATGACAGATGCAGAGTGTTCAAGTATTTAAGGGGATGACAGGTAACAGAGCAAAAGCAGGGACTGGGAGTGTTTTACGCCGAGCCAGCAACTAAGGCTATATGACAGCAAACAGCCAGCCCTGTAAACAGATGCCACATGCAGAGAAAGATCAGTGAGCCCGATACGAGATCTGAATCCAGGACATCCAGCCCTCATTGTATAGGTCGGGGGAAGGGGAGTCAAATGTTATCATATCTCCAAATGTACTGTCTGGTAAATAAATTAGTCTCGGAACTCGATAAGTCGGGAGGGTAATTCCCTGTGGTCTGTTCAATGGTGTACCAACTTGCAAATGAACTCTCCCTCTACCCACAAGTCCACTTGACAAACAGAAAGGAGCCGGCAAACACGTTTTCACTCATTAAAAAAGTTTCAGTTTAATCCTCTGGAAATCCCTCCGCTGGGAGCAAGAACATCGCTAGCCCTCCAACACTTACAGGACTCAGCACAACAAACCTCTTCGTGAGACCAGCATCAAGTCAAACATCACGCACTGACTGCCATTGTTTATTTAAGGGCTGAGGGGAAGGGAAGTGTAAAGACGAGATCGTTCACCAAACAGTTCACAAACACTGTTGTCGAAGTCGACGAAGCTGCTAATGTTTTGGAAGCATGGCGGTATGAAGTGGGATGTATAGAAAGAGCGAGGACTGCACGCGGTGGTGTGTTTGCTGTTCACTGAGCATAGTTCACAAGCTTTGGAGACAGCCCGCTAAAACATTGGACATGAGGTCTGAATAGCTGTCAACGGCCAGCTTGTCACTAACTTTAATAATGCAAGAGGGGAAAATGTGCCGAGGGAACGTGTGCTCAATCGCGCGTTTACCGAAACCTGGGTTCAGACGAAACAGTAATGTGACTAGTGAGACTGGACATAGCCACAATGAGATGATTGCAAGACAAAAAAAAAAAAAAAAAAAAAAAAAGTGCTGAAATATTACGTTTGTATAAAACAAAATATCCGCTAAAATATAAAAGAGATGAACGTTTGTTTAAAACAGTGTTCACATAATATTTGAAAGGGAAAGTAAAGCTGGTTTTAAAGAGAAAAAGCTGAAATATTCGGTTTGTAAAAGAAAAGTACTGTCAAAGATAAGAAAAATATGCCAGAATAAAATTGTTTGTAGAACAAAGAAAACTAACGCAGCATCAACAAATCAAAAAACAAAATGATACAATCTGGGGTACAAGATGGACACCAAAGACGCGCTCGATAAGCCTCGGCAGCTGATTCCATCGCTCCGTCTGTTGAACCCACCACACAATCGTGGGGCATTGTTATCCTTGGGTCATTCAAATTAACCTTTGGACCAAGGATTAACCTGAAGGTGCGAGGGCGACCGGAGCAAAGGCTGCGACCTTCAGGTGCAACAATGCACTGCCGACTTTCAATGACCACAGTCACCATTGCTTACCTGCCAGCTGGCGGTTACCTCGTGCAACAAAGCAGTCTCTTTGGTCATGTCCTCTAAGACACATTCTTAACACTGCTATGTACTTAACCTGTACAGACTGACAATCCACCTGTTGTTGCTGTACTTACAGAAGAGACAATCTACCTGTTTTCGTCCAGGTCAGGAAGCCACCTAACGCCGCTGCTCTTCAGGAACACACACACAACCCGTCCTGCTGCTGCTGTACCTCGAGAACAGACCTCTGGTGTAGCTCTTTGCTGTTTAGACCAAAAGATGACCTCCTACTTGTTGTACCACCGGCCAAAGACACAAACGCTCCTTCTACAACTCTCCTGCTCTTCACAAGAGCACTAGGAACCGTAAATTGCCGGCCCAACAACACCCACCCACCACTTTAATTGTTGAGAGTCGTCAAGACAAACCACGCATTCTCCTTCGGACCTGAGTGTTGACATGGGTAAACACGCTTCAAATACCAGCCCCAGTCGGACAAGGATCCGAAAGAGCTGCTCCCACACAACGGAGACAAAGGTTCACACCAAACCCTCCCCTTCCCTCAAAAAAAAAAAAAAACCTCGGCTGAACTCTGCTGCTCTTACACTCGTCTACGACTACAGTACAAGCAGCCGACACACTGGACACACGATAGCATTCTGCAATTACTCACGGATCGTACAGTAAAGTGATACAAGACTGTCAACAGTCTCAATGGGCAACTGTTGCCGGCTGGTCTGAAAAGGGGGAGGGTGAAAAACATTAATTGTTTGCTACATTACATTAACAACATACTGTTTTATTTTGTTACCCGTCTTCACCCAATAATAATGATTAATAATCAATTACCTTCATGATAATATAATAATTTTGTAGATTCTTCGGGTGGGTTCATCACTTCCATGTCATGGTTATAAGGAAATAACATCGTACAATAAATTCTAATTACCAGTTGTGCGGAATCAACTACTGATATAATTTATTCAGCTTTTACTGCTACGTGGCTCAGGAATTTAAACCAAAAACTTCTGGTTTCCATCACATCTTAACTCCTTTCCAGCAATATCACCATATCAGTTTTCATTTTTTAAAAAACCCTCCCTCGTGCAACCTTGCACTTAACAGCAAAACTCTGGAAGTAATCAAAGACATGGAAAAACATAAAAGATAGCATCTACAGGAAATCGTGGAAAGCGATCAATTAAGCTCGGTATCTTTATGATAAGATACTCGATCTCTATTTCCTCACAATGTACCACGCATATACCAGACCTACACAAGACCTTGCGCTGCAACACGCGCCCTTGCACAGTAAACAGCCGAGCTGCAATAGAAAATAATAAAAATAAATGGAGAAACACTGAGAAGAAAAAAAGCAGTAAACTCCGTATCTGCACCATGCCTGCAGGAAAGTAAGCAGCGAGTGTTTACAAGCGAGTGCGCACTACTCACCTGTCGTAGAGGCGGCCTGGAGCGGATGAAGTCCAGAATGACTGCATGCGCGTCGTTCTTCACTTTAGGCGGGATATCGCCATTCACCT
Source organism: Pomacea canaliculata (assembly GCF_003073045.1). Taxonomy (NCBI): domain Eukaryota; kingdom Metazoa; phylum Mollusca; class Gastropoda; order Architaenioglossa; family Ampullariidae; genus Pomacea; species Pomacea canaliculata. The sequence goes on along the minus strand of NC_037601.1, from coordinate 18,861,927 downwards.
ACAACAGGATGGACAGACAAGCGCAGGAGAAGGTTACATGCATGCAAAACACCGCCAAAAATATGCTTAAAGAGAAAAAAAAAACCAGATGGAAAGGAAAGAAAGGTTACACAAAAAATAAACAAACAAAATAAGATATCGGCAGAAAAAATTGTCTATGCTAATAAGAGTTGGCAGCAACACAAATTTTTCGTGAAGTTAAAAAAATAAGTAAAACAGAAACTGCAGACGTGCATCGTGTGGGCATTGCTGCGATGGAGATTGTAATGACGACGATGACGATGAAAGAGAAAAATGTTACAGCTGCAGCTGTTACACAATTTATCTATTTCCACCCCACACTCCTCTCCCACAAACCAATGTAGATGGAGAACGGGGAAGAGAGGAATGTTAAACAGATGGAAAATGAACCTGGTTGGGTGAGTTTCGGGGCTGAGGGAAAGAAGAGGATGACACCAAGTCTCTTGTTTATCTGGTTTGCGCACGTGTTTGCTTCCTCGATCACGTGTAACAATTTCGTAAACATGCTCTAAACTAGTTTCTCCCCCTCACTTCTCCCACCCACGTGTGCAGGGGTTGGCGGAAAATACTCCACACGCCAATGTTCTCTATAATTTATTTTTTTTCAAAACTCAGATATGCCCCTCCCTCCTTCACACCTACACCCACACCCCCCGGTGTCCTGCTTGTGATTTTGCCAGCATCTATTGCGTATCAAGAAGCGCTCGTCTAATTGTCTTCATTCTACCTCTCTGAACTGGAGAGCTCGGAGGCGTGCAGCACGTGCTTTCTTGCACCTCCCGTAAATCCCACCCTGCATCTCTCGTCAGCATCCCTCCCGCTACCTCCCGGCTTTGGCACGGCGCCCTTACAGCGCCTCCACACAGGCAGCGTGACGGCAGTCACAGGCTGCAGCAGCCAACGAGTGTTTGCAAACAAACTATCGCAATCATTCCCCTTCCCCCCGAGCCCTCGTGTAATAACTTGACACTTGCCAGCTACCTTGGTAAAAACCTTGAGGAGGGGAAAAGGTGCCGCGCACGTGCTTGCCATTTTCGTGATTTAATAAGAAAGATTGGGAAAGCCGGGGGAACTGGGGGGAGGCGAGAATGCAGGCGAAAAGTAGCAGGACCCCTTTCTCTGACAAAAGCGTGGCTGAAAACGAAGCCTGACTGCAGCAAAGTCTTGGAGGAGAGGAGTCTGGTCTTGCCGGCAAGGGACTGGGGCGCGGCGACCTGTCAAGCGGCGAGTCGGTGCCGCAAGACGCGTCATCACACGTGCAGCAGCTGCCCACCTACTATTGATCACACCGCCACATGCTGACAGCAGCAGCCGACTGTCGTATGGACATTTTGACAAAAAAATAAAAAAGTAAAAAAAGAAAATGAACATCTAATATTCTGTGCTAGCAGGCAAAGAAACATGTCTACCTAAACGAAGATACGGCAGACTATCATTGGAGAACATCTGTGCCATGCTATGTACCAGACAAGAACAAAGTCTGCAAACCTCCGAAAACAACCATCAGCAGCATCCGTGGACCGTGTTTTTTTTTTTAAAGCAGCCTTTTGCAGCTTTGCAAGTTCTTTGCCAGTGTAAGAGATGGTGATCAGTATCGATGGTGCACTGGACAAGATACGAGGAAACTGATCCTCTTCTTGTCCTAACCCCCATCCTCTCCTGTCTTTGTGACGCTGAAGGAGACTGTTTAGCGAGTGACATCTCTCTCTACCATCTCCTCCACCCTACCTTCCTCCGCTCTACTGCTCCTCGTCAGTGTTGGTTCCCCCGGTCCCACGCAGCGCCGTCTGGAGAGGCGCGCAGACCAGACTGGGTGACGGTAATTCACTCTGGTGGTCGCCTCTCGCAACCCACCTTCCGTTTCTAGTCGTCTCTCTCGTCCGTCTCACCATTCTCCTCCATCGGCCTTCCCCGTCACTCTCTCTTCTTAAAGCGACTCTTTAAAAAAACAAAACCCAGACCTCGGAGCGAACTGTAGCTAGTCGCTGTCAGTGGGTGACAGTGTCGTTCATGTGATGTGTATGTATGGCGGTCTTTGTCCATTTTAACGACTGTCACTTCGTAATTTTTCTGTCTCACCCTAGGAACAATGCTAGCTCTTTATTGCGGTAGCCATTTTAAGGTATGCATTTGATATGTATGTGTGTGCATGCGCGCGCGCCTTTGTAGGACAGAGGAAATAAGCAATTCCGAGGTAATTATCGGCACTGTTTGCCGTTGGGTGATGCAGGAACAAAGCAGCCTACAGCCACTCATTTCGCAACTTAGCTTCGACAGATCGGGCCTTAAATACTTGATGAGAAAAGGGATAATGGCGCACAGCTTGTATCAGCTGACGTAGTCTGCCTCCAGCACTGGTCTCCACGATACCACTCCTCCCCCCTTGCTGGCACTACAAAGACTATTTTTTAAGAGAGTGGGAATAAAAACTTGTATGAGTCTTCTTCACACGTAAAATTATTTTGTTGCATTTGAGATAAGCTAATGTAGTTTTTATGATCTTTAAGACAAAACAGATTTTCGTGCCCTCATTAACTTTATTACTGTCATCTTCAACTTAAAAAATAATGTTAGACTCTCTACAACGACAGATCGATTCGACACCAACAAACCTACATATGCACCTGTCCTAATGGCATCTGAAGAGGCACCCAACAAACATTATATAAGAGAAACGGAAGACCTACTGTCTTTGGGGTCACAGAGTTCAATGTCCGCTTTTGAAGGATGGCACCCACCTATGTCTTGTTACCTGGACGCTAGGCTTGGACCGAGCACTCACTTTCTAGCATGGGTTTGACGGAACCACAGCCCTCAAGGTCTGGCGACAATTTTCTGGGTAAATATCAACGCTGCTTAACTACAACGAACTCTTGTTTTATCTTGTTCCTCCAGACTTTGTGTCACTGATATGAAAACAAGATTGTTGAAAGAGAGAGTGTGTACGCTCGCATGCCAGAAGGAGGAGCGGCAACCTATTCTTAGCCATCTAGTAATGAAGAATTCCTACACAGTTTTGCTCTCACAAATCTTGTAGTCCTCTTTAATACACAACTTGCTTATCATTTCTTACTACTTTTCCCTAAAGTGCACCCACGGGGGGTTAATAGTTGTCTACACTAACTTCAGTAACTGCTGGTAGATAGAACCGCTCCCTCGCATTGCCCTCAGGTCTGGCCAACGCTTTCCAGCGCCATTCTACCCAAATGTCAACAATGCTCAACTGCCAGGAACCGGTGTTTACCCTCTTCCTCCCCACCTTGTAACGGATGTGAAAACAAAACTGTTGAGAAGAGAGTGTTGGGCGGGCAAACCTCTCAAGTGGAAGAAACATTAGGTTTGGTCGATTGTCTGTGTGTGTGTGTGCATCCGCGCGTGCGAGCAGAAATCGAGAGTGCTGAACTAATTCTCAAATCATTTATAAATAACACCTCTTCCTCTGGGGTTCGGATTTCTTGGAGGGTGCAGCGTTCACGGAAGCCATGATAACCATGATCCAGACACCTCATTTTCCGACCGAACGATCTGCTTGCCTGGTCACGATGTCAAAGTCGTTCAGACTGAAGGAAAGGAGACCTAACTCTATTCATTCAACCCCCACCGCGTCCTCCCTCTTTTCTTCCTCCGCCTATTGACTACAGCGGTACTGAATACAGTCTGTCTCCCCTATCTCAAAGCCCCTTCTCTTCCGCCTATTGACTACAGCATTACTGAAATTCACCATCCAGTCTCCGAACTTTCCTCTTCATTTTATTTTATACTCGCCCTGTTGTTCATTCGTGCTTTGACTAGCATAGGTTCTTCTGGATTTGGTAAACTCTATAAATAGGTGGTCGTAAGAGTAGTTTCTAAAGCAAGGCACCCTGCAGTTGTCAGGGTGATGTCTGCTGACGCCGGCGACCACGTGACCACAGGATGCCGCAGACGTGACAAGACTGCTGCTGAGGACTGCTGCGACGGAGGCTTTGGCCCGATGAACGGAAACCTCTGGTCCTGAGGTTCCCGACCCTCTTTCTGCTGGCATCGCCTGTTTGTCGCTTCGACTGATCAGGCCAGACGGCAATCTCAGCCCAGAACCTCGGTGGTCGAAATAACGGACGAGTTGCTTGGTTGGGATTGTTTCCTCTTCTTTAAAACGGTAAAAACCAACATGAAAATAAGGGGAAAGTCTTCTCTGATCACCAAGCTCACGTTGTTCTCTACTCCCTCTTTGACAGCCAAGACGAATACTTCTCGACACAGCCATGGTGGATCCTTACATGGGTACTGTCTTTCCGATACCGTCCTCGTGAATATTTACACTACAGTTCTTTTCACCAAAGCCCTGGGACTTTGGCAGTTTACCAACGTGTAAAACTGCAAGCTAACCAGACAGGCAAATTGAGTCCCGATCCATGAACCCCTCAGGAAAGTATAGCCGACCGGGCACAGGGGGAATTCCCGATAACGGGTATCCATGGGTATGTGTTTTGGGCCGGAGGGTCAGGCGTGAAACAGCTAAAAGAAACTTCTAAAAATCAAAAAGCAAAATTCGTTAATGTCAAATTTATTCATTCTGAATAAATGATTTTCTCGGAGCAAATCAGCAGACAAAAATAATAATTCATTTTTGGCCCGACGGGTCTACAGAATTTAGTAAACTGGAAAAACTGACAGGTAGGTGAGATACCGGAACCACCCGCATTTCACGCTGCTTTGCTAACACAACACATGCCCGACTAGTCTCTCCGTGAAAACTAATTTGTGAAAGGGGCAAGAACTCAATCATCCTACGCGCTCAAGAATCGTTGATGAACCTCAGAATCAGGCAGACTGTGGCCAAGTTAGTTAGCGGCCATTAGACATGGCCGCTGAACTAGACACCATGTTGAGCATGTGCTGACAGAAAAGCGTGTTTGGGTGGAAGCAGGCCTGGTGTCGGAATAAGACAGAGTACGCATGCGTCAGAGGAGGAAGCTCAAATCACTGGGATCTGATGCGTTACAAAACTACAATAACAAAATATGGTGAACAATAAACGAGAAGGGTAATTAATAGATGGGTAGTTAGCTTCTAGACAGGAAGTAAACTGGGACAGAACAATCCATCTTAACTCTGCGGTGACGCCGGAAAGGTTCTCAGTCGTCGGGTATTCATGTTGACTGAGAAAACCTGCAAACACATTGGCCCGGGCGCAGATGAGGCGAGCTTACTATGCTGCAATGTGTCAGCCTACTGAAGGAGGACAAGCATCACAAGCCCAATTTGTCAGCGGAAGAAAGGCTCTGAAGAAAAAACAACTCTATCACGATCCTTCCTGCGGTCAAAGACCGCGCCGCAGTTGTCGTGCGGCACGGCATGTACAATAAGAGGGCATTACAGCTAGTGAAGGACAGAAAAAAAAGCAGCCTCTACCGATAGACCCCACCATCTGGTACACTACCTAAATGGTGTGGATTCTGAGGAGAAAGAATAAACTGCTGACACCCGGCCAATACAAAAGTTATATCCCTCTTACTGAAGATGTGCCTAATAAGTTCTAGGGCCTCTCAAAGATACTCGAGGACAGTGTGCCACTCCTACCCACCGTTGCACCCAGAAGGTCCTCACTTGCTAGACTACAGGGTTTCTGACCAACATTCTTCCACTTGTGGGATCGACAAAATACATTACGAACAGCGCTAACCTTGTCGCCAAGCTGACACACTACAATGTGGACCCGGATGAAAGGCTTGTCTCCTTTGATCATACCGCCTTGTTTATCAGTGTGCCAATGAAAGCATAAAAATTAAGAAACTTAAAAGCGTTTCTCTGAGAAAAAAAAAATCTGTCACCTGACCACAACGTACTTCACAGACGAGGGCAACAGACTGGAGACCAGCAGACAGGAGGAGCAGCCAAAGGATGACATGTCGGCTCAATAAAAGTCAGTCTTTTCCTGGAGGACTTGACGAGAAGCCTTGGTCACATTCCGCCACACACCTCGCTACTGGGGCCACTATTCTACATAGCGATACTTTCACTGACCATCTGAACAGCCAGCATCCTGCCTCATGATTTTACTTGCTGAAGGCATATGAATACAGACCTACTTTATTTTTTAATGTCTGCCATTAATTACCATCTGGTAAAAGGATTTGGGTAGGACTACACCAAGTCCACCAACATGGAATGTGAGCTGCTATCTCCGGCTAGCCCATTGATCCAGTGAAACGTGCTTCGTGAATAAAAGCCTTGATGAAAGTGTCCAGATACTGTCTTCCTGTCGCTATAATGAAAGATCTATGAATACTACTTGCTCTTTGATACTAAATCTGCTGTTCGGTTCCTATGCAACCATCAAGTCTTAGTCTAAGACTTCCGTTTTAATCAAAAAACCAACAGACGACAACGACAAGGCATTGACGGATGCTCAGTGCTTTTCCACGACACGGAAATTGCGGCCGGTAATCCTCCAGACGGTCACACTCCGACTAATGGACTTCAATCTTGTCTTGAAACCATCTAGAAACCCTCTACCAGCTGCCAATGCTGCTGCTCTCAAACGTCATGCCAGGGTCCGGCACTAAGCGAAAACTTTTGTTCCATATTTATTGCAAAGAAGGCGGCGAATAATAACTGGCAAGACCACAGAATCACCATAAAAACTTCAAAGACACCCGTCTACCGGTGATTAATTTCCTGCTAGAATCAGAGCTCTCTCTCTTTTTTCACCCTGTATGCCTTTTACGTAGCTAGGGCGGAAATGAGGGTCCTAAAATGTTCTATTTATAGAAACTCACAGCTTTTCCATCGCCTTTCCCCAATCTAGTCAATCTCGCGCTATTGCTACAAAAGATGGTCTCGCACCCAGACAAGTACATCCGAATGGGTCCCCAAGCTGTACAAGGCCAGCCAAGCCAAACCATGAAGCCAAACGTACAGTCAGTACAACGAAGCAAAATCGACAAGATTAATACCACGAACATTCCGCAGATAAGCGGCGCGGATCTCTCGTTTCATCTAAAGTCGGAACAATCGCAGCAAGTATTCCCTTCTCTGTCTACGAAGCTAGGCAGGATGTGATGGTCTTACAAGTAAAATATGTTTGCTTTGTTAAGGCTTCAGCTGATGGGAGAGCTGGGACTGCACGTTAACTAGGCAGGTCGAGGACAATCTTCACGTTAAGTTTTCTGTGCGTAGTGATATATAATATCTCGACACCAGAGAAGGGTTTTAAACTCACCTCTGGGAAAATAATAGAACCTTGTAACGAGCTTAGTCTAGCGATTAAAAAAAACATAAATTCTGCACCGTACTGGACCTTTAACATGACCCATCCCATTCAACAGTAAGCCATCTAGAGACAAAAATTCTCGGAAGACATGCACAATACATTAGGCAGATCATAACAGCAAAACGATGACAACGCAGTCAGCGTTCAGCATTTGTCATCCTCAAGAAACAAGCAAGACATTCTCCATGCCATTGCTAGGCGAGGCGAGCAATAAGTAGTAAGCGGCATGTCATGCGAGGACTGTGTTGCAGAAATTTGCCCATAGGGGCCTCGTCTGCGAGTTGACGAGAGGCTGAAGTTCGTGCAAGAAGCTAGAAGAGCCAAGCGATGGGTGGAAGAGAGAAGATGACCTGGGGCAGGCCCGGCCGCTCGTTCAGCACGTACCATTATTTTGTGCAGCGTGTAGCGCCGCGAGCGGATATCCTCTAGCAGCATCTCAAAGGGCGTCAGTTCATACTCCACCGGGGGGTGGCTGACGTGCTCGTTCTTCTTCAGCCGCACCCCTTGCCGCAGTGACCGCATCACCTGAACCCACAGTCTGGCCTGTCAAGAAAAACAGTAAAAAAAAATAAATAAAAATAAAATACAAAAATCCATTCCAGTATCTACAAGGAAACGCTATCTCTCTCTTCTAACAGTTTTATTTTTTAGTACACTTACCTCTACATTTACCTACCCACCTCCATACATCTCATCTATATACGCGCACAAGGGTAGACAAAGAGAAATGGGTTTGAGAAAAAAAAAAAAAACTAGCAATAAAACAGCGTAGGAAGACTTCAAAGATAAAATGGGATTAAATGCCGGGGAGGGGGTACAGCTAAACATAAAAAGCATCCCAAGCAATAAGAATGATACAAATTTCTCCCATTGGTTTGAATCACTTTTTTCTCTAAGGAAAAAAATATACATGCAAGCAGCGGAACCCCAGAATATTTTCACACTGAACTCAGAATACAGATTTCATGTCAAAAGCTTAAAAACTTAAACGAGTACATGGGTGATGACTATGCTGTATTGAGATTCGTGGTTTTCACATACCCAATCTGTCCTTTCAAGCTCCAGCAATCTCTTGTCCTCATCTTCGTTACTGTGTAACCTCTGCAAGTCACAAAATGCCAAGTAAATACTTGCTAATTTGCACCCCCCACAGTGCCCTGCAAATGTCAAAACGATGATCAACTCAAACACAATGATAACTTGGTGACCACTTCCCTGAAATGAAGTGCGCCCTCAGCTCTTGATAACCATTGCACTTCTCCCCTTGACACAAGGTCTATCTCATAGTTGCACCTTTAATTCAAAGGTGTTTGAAAGCAAAGTTTCTCACAACTAATATTTTTACGCATTCTCACTTTTATTTATATTTATGCATTTATTTTGCGGGTTTTGTGAATGCCCTTTTGTCACTGCACGTTTTAGCTGATGTTCAAATCATATCTACAGCAATACCTGGTAATTCTTATCAGTGATCGTACACATATTTTTGTCAGATCGAGAAAATCGGAGACAGTCTCAAAATGTGCAAGCTCTCACGAGCGTGGCATTAGGAACGTTGGTTATAAAGGGCGTTAATCGCGAGGATGCTCCGGAATAACGACGCAAAAGACTTGTCGTCTCCCTTGCATTTACTTCGATATTCCAAAAAAAGGGGGAAATGGGGTGTTTTATGATCTTGCGTTTACAGAGTACAACTATAACAATAAATTAAGCTATTTGCATTAATTATGCAAACTTATGTTTCTTGTATTATTGACCGTCGGTTCATTTGTAGTCTTTCGTGTGGAACGCACTGACATAAAGGGATTACAGGTTCAGTTATAAATATTTATGAGTTAAATTATATATATAACAGAGGAGGGAGGATGAGAGACAGAGTCGTACACATGCATACGCTGACAAACTACAATACATCACTTAAAACACTGAATATGCAGTAAATGTGCAGAAGAATCGACTGCAAGCATCATCGTGTCATGCAGCCTTTAGTGACATTTAGAGTTGGACTGTTTACTGAATGAAGTTTACTACACAGAAATCCACTCGCCGAGTTTCTTCACTAACATGCAGGCTAGCTGCTGGGTAAATCACGGCCTGCGGTCTGGGAGCACCTGTGGTGGTGAGTTTGTTCACATACAGAACTGCAGTTATAGGCTTGGTGCAGAAATCACACTAGTACCCCAACCTCTCACCCCAGCAAGAACGTGAACCGCCTTCACCGTCAAGCGACCTGCTGTCATCTTTCACTACAGATATTACCTGTGAGCCATGTGGCCGTACTGTCTGTTTGTCTGATTGGGTTTTTAATTTTTTGTTTTTGTTTTGACCAACAGAACCTGCCCTCGGGTAAGTGTGACAAGGCGCTGATTGCTCACCTCCTAGAAAAGCTCAAGATTTTTTTTAAGGGGGAGGCTGAGGAGGCGAGGCGGTAGGCTCTAATACATCAGTCCAGGAGGTGCTCTCAACACGTGCTTGTAAATGATAACACTTTAAGGTTAATCATCTTGCACTTCCACCACCATCCCTTGCATTGCGTCCAGACCATGCAGGGAGCCTTGAGCCTATTGGACTTTTTCCTACATAATGAAAGGCTTTGATGCTTTTTGCCTTCACCAAATCTGTAGGCTACAATATTTATATTTGACACAATAATAAAAAACATGAAAGATTTTCTACCTGAAGTAAATGCATGCACTGACACACACCATGAGAGAGAGGGTGGTGCAAAGCAGAAATGAAAGATAACTGGTATGAAAAGAAAAATCAACATTAAACAAAGTGCATACATTTAATCACTGGACACAGCACATGACTACTTTCAAACTCCAGACTTCTACAAAAAAAGAAATCAAATTAAATTTAAAAAAATCCAGGATGGTGACTAAATGGATAGGCCTGAAAAATTCTAAACATTCTAAAGTGAAAGTCTAATTTTAAAAATCCTACTTCTTTACTAGATGAGATCTTATCCAGAAATGTTCGAAGTTCCACAGCTTCTGCCATCAGAGCTCGGCACACAGCACGGTAGTGGTAGCTGGCATCTTGTCGACTTGACAGGTGCTGTGTACACAGCTGAAATGAAGACCACTAGTGTTAGATGAATGAATGGATGTGGTCAGTAGGTTGGCTAAATAATTATAGATGAACACTAACGTACATAACTGTAATGCGTGAGCAAGGGAGTATTTGATAGCTTTTCAAGATTTAAAAACAATCACTCTAGTGTTCATAATTGCATCTTTGTCTGAAAATATTTCAGAAGGTCTCAATCACTCAAGATTATGTCAAATTACACACTTTATTGCAGACATACAGGAATTTTAGATTACTGACTAAATATTTCAAAAAAAAACATTAAAAAAACAAAAGCAAAATAAAATCCCACAAAACAAACAAAAACAAACTGTTATTAGCCAGATCTATCTGCCTCCTACCACAATTTGTTTTTAAAACATGTTTAGCATCACAAAACCACTAGGACAGTTAGCCACTGAAAATTTTTCAAGTCATATTTCTGAAGAATCTTAAGTTGAAAACTGATGCCAACATATCTTTCGTGAAATAAAGATCCAACTTAAAATGCTTTATTCTTCCCGTTTCCTCTGCTTGGGTTAACTCCCATCACTTCCCATCACTCCTGGGCACCTCCACTGAAAAGATCTAGAGTTTTGTTAATAAACTCTGGCAAGGGTAACAGACTAGAGAGATGCATATTAGAACCTGTTTCCAACAACAAAATACCCACGTAGTGGTGGTATGTAAGCAACAAACCATGCTAAGGAGAAAAGGTGGATCTGATGCAGAACATACTGAGCTTGTTAAAATCTTTCAGGCTCCAAGAGACCTCTAACAATGTTCATGCTAGCATGCAATTTAGTTTATCATCTTGGTATCTGTAATGCTTCCAATGAAGACAGAAGAGGTGATTTAGGCAACTGGCTACTTGCCATCCAAGTTCTGTTCGCAGCCTTTCCTCTGTAAGTTGTTTTCAGTCAGGCCGCTTCCTAATTACATTAAAGCAGCAGGATATTTTTCCCAGTTTATGAGCAATACTGTTTGTCTGCTATCAATCAAGATATCAAAAGATGAGATATCAGTCATGCTTCAGCTCACAGTTCACTGTACTGTGACCATTTAATTGCACTGCCACCTGTTCCAATGTTGATCAGTTTTGTCACCTGACAGCGGATCAATGCAGCAAAATAAACAACCTTTGAAGGTAAGCATATTACCTTCATATTCTGTTGGGGAAGGGGGCGATTGGGAGAAGGATAGTGGCAAAGGCTTTTGAAAATCTGAGATATTTTATAGGGAAATTGTAAGCATGGTTGAATGGACATGTTAGGCTATTTTCAAAAATAATACAACCCTTTTACATATATATATATACTGTTTTTGTCTATGTTTTGCAGTCTGTTCTCATTGTAATAACTGCAGAATGTTTCCTTGTTACTACTTACAAACTGTGTAAACAAAACAAAAATGTCACATATCTCCTCGCTAGCATTCTTTCTCTCAAACCCCCGCATACCTCTGTTGTTATCTGCCTATAATCGCTGGCAAGGGGCGTGGGTCAAGCCAAAGAAAGAGAATCCGTGTTATGGCTCGTCCTTGAAACAGACTATATCAATAGACCCTAGGGTGTCAGCGGGTTTGTCTCCCCTCAACCACTTGGGCTTGGGGCTTGGGGACTGAAATTCGAAACTCTCATAACGGCGGCTCAAGCAACTGCACTAATATAATACTGTTCCTTCTTTTTCCACTCCTTCCTTGCGAGTTCTCTCGTGTGTGACAGAATGTTTTATTTCGATCAAACGTTCAAAACGAGTACCGTTTGTTGCCATTTCGAAAGGACCAATCGTCGATCGAATCGGGAAAATTCAAACCGATGTGATACCGTTGGTCCTTTGATTCGAATGTCACCTTAGATCAAGGTGGTAATCCTATATTTATAATAAGTTAAAAGTAAAACGGAACCCACGCAAAATACTTTCCTCAACCTTTCTACATCCTGAAATTTTTAATATTCATTAATCTTAAAAATAAAAATCAGTTTTACGATGACACAGATAACCTCAAATCTTGCCTCCACAACATAAAATGACTGCTTTCATCTCTAATGCATGCTTCAAGATGATATCAATCCGGTTAATAAATTTAAATAAAGCAACTCTTTATAGTCTCGGTTTTGCCGCATTTTCCCATGGTAGCCCATAGCAAACTTAGAGATATAAACAGGTACACTTGTTCCAATGGGTCAGGTTAGAGACTGGGAATAGCACTCACTGTGAAACGCAATGATTCAATGGTTGAGGTCTCCGAAGGTATATCTGAGGGTGGGGTTTCTTTCTACATTTTAAATGTTTTATAACAGTCGAATTCAGCCTGCAATTGATTTCAAAGTATGACAATGTCTTTCGATGATTACCCAATGGGCTGGAACTTTTTATTTTCGGATTTAAACTAAAAGAAATGTCGGGTATATTTTCTAGAAATCACTTTAAAAAGCTTCACTTTTACATTGTCACTTCGAGTAATATAAATTATACTGGTTGTGAATACTTCCCCTAGGGGGATGGAGGGTGTTTTAACTAAGGCAGCTCTGTATGGTCATCAAGTGCTACACCAGAGAAGGAATAGCATGCCATCGGCAACATCCGACTCCAGGACACAAGGTCCTCGATGTATTGGTCACAACTATTTTAACCCGTCCGCCATCACACCTCACTATTTGTAGAAGGGAGCTCGAGAGGCTGCGGAAGAAGGAGGAGAAAAAAAAAACCCTAGTTGTTAAAGTACCCCACTCTTCAGATTCAAACGCTTTGCTAGATAACGACTTCAGACGTTAACACGGTTTCATGTCGCATGATGTAGAAACCCTTTTAGCAACCCCTTCGTGTTTCCTTTTCTTCTTTTTCTCTTCTCTCTCTATCCTTTAAGAAAAGCTCTTAACTTTGAATCTTGAAATTCCGTCGACTCACTCGCTTTTCCCACGCAACTGGTGAGTTGTAATCGGGTCGCCATGAACAAGGTGGTTGTAGGGACGTTGGCCTTGTAAGTGGCACCGGCACCTACCAACAGATGGGAAGCAGGTTCCTCCTTCAAGGCGTCATCTTCATCTTGACAAGGAAGCTGCTCTCTCGCTCGATGCCAGCGACCTCTAAACTACGGTGTCAAACATCTCGACACAAACCTACTTACGACCACCCTGCCACCATCTCTGATAAAGCCCAACGAATAAGGCGGGTTGCTTTAAAAGATATTCCTAACCGAACTAACCTAACCACGTACTGTCGAATATATCACAAAGTCTGGAAATTTGTTTGAAAACGTGGTCGTCATGTTAAAATATGTTAGACGCCGTCGACAACATTTACTGAGGGCGCTAGGACAAAACGCCGTGGGATGGGAAACCTCGCTGCAACTTTCGAAACAATAGGTTTTTATCTGCAGTCTTTCCACTTGTCTGACACTTCGTGGTGGGCTACAGGGTGAAATGTTACTCACTCACAGCTCCCCTCCCTCTCGTTCTTGCACGGAGAGTTCTAGAACGGACACAGGATACACAGAAGAAGAGAACCTTGTCTAGTCCTGCATTTAAGCCCCTCTACTTTCAGGGCGCAAACCATTTCTGCTTCTCGTGCCCCAGAGAATAACCTCCTGCCCCAGAGAATAGCCTCGTGCCCCCAGAGAATAACCTCGTGACCCAGAGAACAACCTGCCAACTTCGCTACCACCGACGAACAGCGACGTACAACACTACGACATTGTAACCCGCTCCTAACGGAAGCTATTATTCCGTTATCATCACATCACATTCTAATTTCCACATGGCTTCGGGGCTTGTTTGAGGGTGGGAATACATTAATATTATTCAAGTGGATGCTTTATGATCATAGCTGTCGCGGCTATGTTTAAAAAGCCTGTTTTTTGAGCAGGAATTATTTATATCGACTGTCGCTGTAGTGAAAGATAAGAGAAGAAGTTGGACGGTTATGTTTTCCCCTTTGAAATAGCGGCTACGTGAACACTTTCCATGCTGTAACTGTCACAATACGAGGTCTACACGGCCCGTGTCGGACCATAAAAGTCCATTAAAATCAGCTTAGGCCCCAAACGGACAAAAATAAAATGTCTCGTCAAAGGCTTCCACAGGACGAAAACTAAATCAAGGTAGGAAACATTTCAAAACGAAAGCACTGCTTTATTGTGGTCTTTTCAGAGAAGATCAGCTCTTTTTTGTTTGTTTGTTTTAAAAAAAGCTACGAACGTGCTGCCAGCGCAGAATATCTGAAGTAAGAACGGTGTGTCTACACGACCCGACTGAAAAAAGACAGACCTGTTGTTTGGAATACTGTTACTTACGTTAGAAGTATAGGTCAAAATAAAACACTTTGGATATCACGGGCAGCCTTGCTTTAACTACTACGTGCCAATTGCTGATGCAACAAACATTCGCAACCATATCTTCCCCTCCAAAATGCAGGTTTGCGCAAAAAAGCAATAAGAAATTTGTAAAGCATAATTTATCCAATCAGTAGATAAGAAGAGGATAACCCTATGTCAGTATACTAGAAAAAGGACCACGAAACTTTAACATCATTTTCAAACGATTAAAAAAATTCACATCCAGATACACAAACCTACTGACAACTTCGAGCAGTTTCAGCAGGTGATCAAACATTTCCTATGTTCCAATTAAGACATAGAAACACTCGTATTCGTGATTGATTTGGCTGTAGTACTAAACCAGACATCAAACAACCCTTGATGCGTGACCTTATATATATATAGAACACATATACATAACATAAACCCATATATAAAAACACTGGTAAACATCATTGATTGGACTGTCGTACTAGGCCAGACACCAACAACCCTTGTTGCGACACCTCGGACTAAACAAACACGCGCACACAGCCTCCACCTCCGCGCACGCGCACAGTCTGTTGTGACAGCGGCAACAGCTGCAGCTCGGCGACGCCCTGCAGCAGCACCTGACCCAGGTACGACCAACAGGCTCCACTGTATCCTTCTGAAGTGCATTGTATATGATGGCACTTAGTTAATGCCTGTGACGGTCAATCTGACGGGTATGTATTCTACAGTGAACAACTGCTCTTTAAACGCTCGTCGCCTGATACGAACTCACGCCCTAACTGAATGTCACCGAGAAGTCGCAGGGCAAAGGTAGTAATAAGATTTTTGCTACATATAACAAAAGGGCATGTCTTGGGGTTCACAACTACATAATAAAGGCGAATTCAAAAGACATTCTTTGGTGTCGATCGCCATGTGAAATGGCGCGTGAATCAAGTCCACGTCATACCGACAGCTAAGTCGTGGACTACTTTCAACACCTCGGGGTCATCGTGTGAACCAGTTTCTGTGAGTCGAAGCCAATAGGAGCCGCTATTAACGGTGGTGATAGAGATTTCGCAGCACGTTCATGCCACTTCTCTGCCGCCACCAATGTCTACCTACTAAGTCTACCTGATGTCTAACTGCTGACTTAAGACTTGATAACTCCTGCTAATCCTTTTTCGTGCGAGTAGGTAGTGTGTGTGAGAGACACGTTTCTGGGTGAGCTGAATCTACTCGTTATCTACAAGAGCCGTAGTTATGGAGCGAGGTGAAATGCTGCCTCGGGGGCAAAGTGGGGGAAACCCAAGGACAAGAATTTTTATCTCCAAAGTTGCGAAGTTATGTTACTTTACACAAGGGTATGTTTGCCACTGCTTTATGACTACACCCCTGGGGTAAAGATACCTCTGGGAAGTCGCAGACAAGGAGACAAAACGCTTGCCCTGTAGTTCCTCGTGTCGTCCCGGGGCAGCGACTTAACCTCGCTTCATTACTACGGGCCCATGCCAACACTGCTGGGGGCACAGCAATGAATATGATGAATATCCATTACTTGTTCGTCTGCTTGGCTGGTGGAGAAGGTAGCACAAACGCGCGAGGGTTGCCACTCATTGGATCTCTCAGAAAAGGCAGCAATTTTTCACAGGTGGCACAAAGCACTTGGAAAATAAATCAACAATTAAAGCCTTTAAATCAATTTAAAGATCAACAAATGGGATCGACTGGGAAATATTCACGAGTACACAACACTGCTTTTTGCAATTGATTAAAAAGAAACAACACCATGACTTGCTACGAAGTACCACAGGTTCAGGGGTACCCACACACTATACCCGGACATCGTCTCGAAGACACCAGTTGTCTGTAGAGTTAATACTTTACATCACTACTTTTCTGTGTGTTTCAAAGGTGTTGTTCACTAGGTCTACAGATTGTGTTTGTCTTGTAACCCAAGATTTCAATATTCAATAGTCTGCTGCTCGCAAGAGCAAGGATGCTGATGACATCGGGTTCCAGCGCCTAATTTGTGCAATTCTGTTCACGTCGGTTAGCAGCCGCCATGGGTGAAGGCAGGTGATCCTCTCTTCTCCCCCAGCACTCGTCGCGATGCATCCACGATTGTCTAGACTTGCATGTAATCCATGCACTGCTGTGCAGTAGACGGACATCCAGGTTTTCTGTTCTCAATCGCTGATGTCTAGCTTGTAGGGAGAGAGCCGATGAGATTAACACGCATCACTACAACCAAGACAGAGTGAGGGCTTCTAACGAGAATGAGCACTTGACACGATAAAATCAGAGAGATTTTGTGTTGTAACTGTTTTTTTTTAATCGTTGTTTCTTAAAGAAAAATTAAACACACACACACACATTTTACGCTGACATTCCATGCCAATAGACTTATGATCACGCGAAGGCACGCGTGCGTACAAACTTGATTTCAATACCGTGTGGAGCTACCGAGAGTTGAGGCGAGAACAGACAATGCAACCACCGTGGGAATATTCAGCTTGGGAGTGTCTCAGCGCTGAATGCCACCGAGGCCGCAACGCATATCATATACAGACCAAACCATGCGTGACAGGATGGCGAAGTCACGACAAAGACAGTGAACCAGACAGGTCACTAAAAAAAAACTGTGGCATTATACCTTTCCCTCCGTATCCACACAGGTACGAATCAAGACTCCTACTTGAATTGTATTCTGGAGGTTCAGATGGCGCCATCGCTAGGGTCTGTAAACCACACAAGACCACGCCCTCTCTCTCTCTCACACACACACACAAAACACGCTGGTGCAGCTTATTCAGTAACGGACAAACAAGACCGTGCACCAACGTGGTGTTCTACCTGTGACACCATCTTATTTTCTACTTCGAGCACTACAGTCACTACCTGAAGTAACTTTTTTTTTTTCTTTCAGCCCATTCAAGCCTCAAGTGAACCTCGAACGCTAAGTCCAACATGTGGATGGTCTTGAAAGACGCCGTGCTATGATAATGACGGATGTATCTTCCAAGGTTTTCTCTCTCTCTGCACGGATGAGCGAGCAAATAAGTGTATGTGGGAGGAGAGTGGTGCATGAGCAGTTTGTCTTCGGTTTTGCTTTAGTCGGAACATTTGATTAGATGGAGAAAAATAATCTCGGGCTGAGATTGTATTAAAAACTATCAAAAAGACTGCGTTTCCGAAGCAGCCATTAACATTCTGTGACAAAGTATGATAGAGTGTGCGAGAACCAAACATGAGGGCAAGAAGTATGCCCGGCATGCACCCCGCTCCCCACCTTGTCCTCCCGTTAGCTCCCCCTACCAGTCATGGCAGATCCCCCGAGCTCAAACTATCTTAGCCGCGGATGAAAATCTTTGCATGGCTGAAAGCTCACAAGTGTTTGCACTTGAGCCAAGTCAGCTTCTGTTTGTTTACGACTTGACCAGCTAGTGTTGTGCTTGATGTTGGCCAGCATGTACTGCACCCATTCTAAATGTTATCAATGCATTTCTTGTGTCTGTGTTTTAGCCAGACAAGGCAGTTGCTTAAAATAATACAAGTCTTGTATCAATTATATTAAACTGCTTTAAAGAGCATCATGCTGCTCCTAGTTTACATACTGGTTAAGAGGGAAAAGAAATCGGGACCAGGAAAGATCCAAGCACAGATGAAGAGAGACAACGAACTACTCTCAATGATTAACTGAATGGTCTCAACGGCGGCAGGTCCCCAAGCACGATTTCCCCAATATCAACTCAATATTCACCGCCTAACCACCGTTTATATAAATTTCGACAGATGTAACCTGATTATATATAAAATCTTCTTCTTTAAAAAATATTACAACAGATAAAGTATCATGCCAACGCGTCTATAATGAACACAATATCAACAACGAAAATAAACAATAGTAGACAATGTTAATAGCATATTATTGCGTGTCTTGTCCTGCATTTCAGTCTATAAGAAAAGACCGGTCATTAGTCCGAACTAGCAATTTTTTTTGCAAGCTAACGTTTTGTTGCTCATACACAACTTCTGTATGGAGAGTATCAAGTGTGTGTTACTGGGGCGTGCGTCACCCTGGACACTCAATACTAACACATTATGTCTCGGCTCGTTCCGTCGTCTCTCCTACTGATCTTTGTTATCACAGCCTGCATAGCCACGGGGGTAGCTGCATGCAATCATAGGTATGTCCCAGGCGTCTGCCTAATCCTAGACACCAACTTGCAGTCAAGTACCCGACAGGTTATCTCAGAGGAGGACGAGGTTTAACCTCCTTAGAAACGCAAGCAAAACAATGGTGACAAAGCTGGAAAGAGAAGGACCATGGTTGTTGTTGGTTACACAATCTGTGTACATGCTCTGCTCTTTCGTGGTTCGGTGACTGCAAGATATCATGTTTATCAGCCCTACTCTCTGCCCTGACTAAAGTTTCAACCACTCATGTCAGCAAAACGTGCAAAACGGTATTTGAAAGACTTACAGGAGTGGAAAGAAAGAAATCCAGAACAATAAATTAAATGAACACTAACCCGCCCATCTCTGAAGCCCCTGCGGAAAACTTAGGACTAATCAGAGAAATCAATAGTGCCAATAAAAACTGCAGTTCTTCTAGAAATAAATTCAATGGGAGAGGTGGAGAAGGATTACCTGAATGTATTCAAATAATTAAAAGTAATATTCGACAGAACACATACCAAATGTTTATCAACACTTCAAAATCGTGCTGCAAGTGAGTGCTTACCGTTTGAAAGCACGTTGTGCTGACTAACCAAGGAAGAGGAGGTGTGGGCAGGGGGAGGCTACAGAAGGACGCAGATACCTGAGGAGAAGGGCGTGATAGAAAAAAAAGCGAGGGTCACAGCTCGAGCCAACATCCCACTGGCACGCTTTTGCAAGCCAATTTAGCAACAAACAAAGACCCAGGCCCTTTATATTTATATAAAAATGCTAAGCCACGCCTCTGTACTTCCTTAGGATCGTGCAAGTACAGACGGCAGTCACGTTCAACAAGCCTCCCTTGTTTGTTTATTTATTTGCGGCGTTCAGGAATGTGGCGGAAGAAGGAACAATAAAGCCGCTCCATTCACGCTGTGGTGGTCTTCTATTATACCCTCATACCTTTTGACGGGCTGGGGGAGGGTATTCACTCTCACCACCTACCACCTTTCAAGAACTGTGCAAGCATCTGCAAAATAAATGACCAGCAGGGCCGTTTACCGAACAATGACAACAGAGGGGTGGTTTTTTTTTCTTTCTTGGTGCTAAGCTTTAACCAACAACGGGAAGCTGGCGTGTGTCTTTTGTCCACACGCACACCGCAGGGCATCACACGCATCACGTGATGCTAACAAACGATGAAATAACCCCTGCCACCCACGCCCCTGAGGCTGACTACATGCACATTTTTCTAGAAAGGTAACGATTGCAGACCGCAGTAGTGGAAGGATTCAAGGATTCAATGAGTGGAAGGATTCAAGGTAAACAGGAACAGTGGGAAAGGTGGTGTAGCCCAGGGCTAACCTGCACAAAAATGTTTCTAAAACGGTTCTAAAGAAGCAAATTTAGAAACTTACTTCTGCTTACCTAGTGGCAGGTGATAATGACGATGTTTAAAGACTTAGCCGGCGATGCTACTGCGTACTCTTTAAATGTCTGTCTTAACTGCTCGATTTTCTTTTTGTTTTGTGTAAGATTTACTTTCTACCTTTTAGAGGTCTTGATTTTTCACTTCTGTAATTTCGATCAGCTCTACTCTAAACCTTTAGAGCGCGCACCCTTGTGTATGTGTGACGTTTTCGATTGTATCTATTAAACACTTGTACCCGGACTCACGTTCGCGCTTGCCTCTGAAACCAAATGGCTCTTCCTCTTTGAATAAAATAATCCTTCACAAACCGGAAGCGGTGTGGTCTGCTCGTGCCTCACCCTAGCTGACAGCAAGAACCGTCCGCATATAATAAACTACTAACGACAAACCATTCACACACATAGTCACAAAGAGGCCCACCCTGCTAAGTCAGCCATTTGTGGGGCAGAAGGACAGGCGTGGTCTATGTTTTGGTCGATTGTCCTTTTTTGTCATTCCGGGTGTGCTGTTCAGTATCGAATTGCCACCCCGTGTTTAAAGCACCCACTTAATGTCTGCCTCGCGCCGTGTCAGCGATAATGGAAGTCTAAAAGGCAGAATGTTACAGAGAATCGATAGCAAGAACCCCGCCACGTATCCAGGGTCGGGGCGGATGTGAGCATGCCGAGACTGGAAACGAAGATAAGACGAACGAGGAACGGATGAGAACGAGGCGTGGAAGACATGCTATTCTCGCACCAGGTGGTGCTTGCTTCCCCGCGACGTGCTGCCCGTCTCGATGCAGTACGAACTCGGATGGAGTGGATCTGATTACTTGTTTTTCTTTTTTTGCAATTAAAAGAATGTCTGAGAGAAGCTTGGAGACATGGTGGCAGCAGACACGACTTGCACATCGCGTGTGGCAGGAATCGATGCCGGAGATAATCACACATCGCGCGCCAACACAGGGTAGAGCCATCGATACGAGCAGCCTGCCTGCCTCCATGAGGGTATTACTGTGTAACAAGACAATCAGCCACGAGGCAGCAGAACTGAAAGTGTTGTACAGCTCCACACCAAACCTACTCTCCATCTGCGAGGATCACGTGTCGCGTGGTGTGCACGATATGTTGACGTTGCAGCCATCCATCCCTTTTCTGGTTCATTATCTTCACAACCTCCCCCTCACCCTCTCTTTTGTTTCTTCTCCAAGAATCGAGTTACACTCCCTATAATGCACTTTTATCTCTCGATAGGGAGAAAGGGGAACATTTATTTTTAACTCAGCAAAGCCAAGACATAAAAGAAACAAGTTGTTGAGTCCGGTCGTGGCAGTTCAGACAGGACGCGCTGCCCCAGACAATTCCTTCGGCAAATAAAAGTGCTTTACGAACACGAAAGCACGGAGATCTTCTCGACCTACCACGGTGCCATGAACTGTTTGTTATTGGTTGAACTATTTCCTCAACTGTACCAATAGACCTAGCTGCTGGGTGAGCGTTAAACACCAACTGATCCCCCGGTCCCCACCCTTAAAGCACCACTGCACGGCTCTAGAGCCATGGGCGGCAATGAAATATTTCGGTTCAACGACCGCATACATCACCTCCAAGGCCTACAGGAGAGAGGTTTGACTACAG
This sequence comes from Pomacea canaliculata, assembly GCF_003073045.1. NCBI lineage: Eukaryota > Metazoa > Mollusca > Gastropoda > Architaenioglossa > Ampullariidae > Pomacea > Pomacea canaliculata. The sequence goes on along the minus strand of NC_037601.1, from coordinate 18,840,077 downwards.
AGGACGAAGCCAAGAACAAAGCTATAGCAATAAAACAAACAACAAAAAGTACTCAAGCTGAGGACAGAAGGACTACGGTTATGACAAGCACAGGTCAGAGCTGTCCTGTTGTAGTGTCAAGCAGACGATCACCAAGAAAAAGAACAACAGTGCTAATGCCGTCTGCAAAACAGATTAGCAGGTTCGTGCTGTCGTAGTTTGATAGAGACAACGGGATGCGACTTTCAATGCTCAGGTCTGGCAGGATGTGTAACAAAGCGAGTGCAGTGGCCCGAGACACTCATGAAGCATGCAAGCTTAGATTGCCTTGATGATAATACACTTCTGTCTTGTACGATCACCACAGATACACCCACAGTCCAAACCTAGTGCCCTCCTACAGACACATGCTATTAATTCCGTCCTGCTGTGGTTCCACTCACTGTAAGACCACAAAGCAGATTTCTTATTGACCTTATGCTCACAATACAATCACTTCGTTATGCCCAGCCAGCGATACTGATGACCATCCCATACCTATTGTATCTAACCAGAAAGTCCACAGAAATGACTAGCACTTGATGTCCAATGGCATTAAGCGGCTGTAAAAGGAGTAGTTGTAGTGGGAGGCGGAAGTGGAGGGGGAAGGAGAGAGGAGGTGGAGTGAGGTGAGAAAGGGGAGGTATGTGAAATGCTAGGAACTATGACACGTGGGGAAAGACACACTAACACTCTCCAACACCTGCAAGTGTTCAGGTATGCGCGCCCGACAAACGCCACTCTCCGGTCTCGGAAGTCAATCCCAGGCCTCTCTGGGTCCCCACTACGTCACACTTCCTCCCAGCGATGTCGGGTCGTCCGGTGCAGCACTTCCTCTCCTAGTCATGCCGTCTTCTCCGCCTCCGAGTCTTCAATTAGCTGCGCGAGTATTATCCCCCAAGGCCTAAGCGATCCTGTGCGTCTCGTGTTTGGCAGGCGAGGTGTGTGCCCTCACCAAACACATCTTCCCTCACCTGCAGGCAGTGAAGCGAGGACGTGGAAATCGCGCACTTGTGAGACCAGCAGCTTCGGACCTCTGAGGGCAAGCGGTCATGCACGGCTAGCAAAGGGCATGTAGGACAGGCATACAAATCTTCAGGTTCTGCAGCCTCAACCGCATTGATGCAGGCCAACGACAAATGAAGCGATACCAACCTCACCCCAGGAGATGTCGCGTCCTTTGCACTCTATGACGACTAGGTGACCTACCCTCCGAAGCCCGCTAGCTAGCAACTGTCGTTTCCTGGTGTACCCTGATCGACGCCTGCAACTCCTCAACACTACTGTTTAACGAGGAAAACATTGGAAGCTCCTTTGTCGGAAAAAACTCCAGTTGCGCGTTGTTACAATTGGCCAGAACATATTTCGAAAATAATGGCATTATTTACACACACAAAACAAAAAACTGTTGCAGTCATTCGGTCCACATTCAAAATCGCAAATATAGCCCCACCCCTCTTTTAACCAAACATTCATTCCGGTCAAGCAGGAGGCGACCTGCAAACAATAGCCGTAGTCTTGGCCATCTCACAGGAGGAGGGGGCGGGGTTGTTGAGGTGGTGACGGCGAGTGCAAGGAGGATGGTTCATTCAACAGGTAACACTAGCATCCTTCCTTTGATGAGTGTTTTCGCTACGAGGTCTGAAAAATCGCAAACAGGGATCACTGGTGGTACATGCCCCACATACCACACGCACATGGACAGCTATCATTTAAAAAAAAAAAACCTCTTTGAAAGCTGGAGTGGGGAGGGAGAATGGTGATATACGTTTCACAACGTGTCACCGTTACTGGGTTTGTCGCATCTTGCGCGAGGAATTAAGTAGCAGTACACGAGATGACAAGACGGGAAGGACCATTATGCAAAAGAAAAAAAATTACTTATAGATATCCCCCCATTCCTTTTCCAGTCTCACTGACAATGGCATGCATGCAATTGTCTAAGAGGAAGAGAAGGAGAAAAAAAAATTAAAATAACACAAGAAAAAAATAGCTTTATTGATGTTGGGGCGGATCCCAAGCCTAAGCATCATAAACACGAACATTAAACATAAACGCAGCCATTGTGCATACGATCGTTACTGTACGCACTGTAGTCCGTTTTTCTCTCCTCTAAGCACGCGAACAAAATGTTTAAACTTCAGCTGACCGACCAGTATGACAGGTATGATGGGGTACAATGAAGCCACCAACCAGGACTCCGCATCACCATAACCATCCACTACAATCAAATAAACACACGCGAATTTGTTGCGCCGGCCCTTAGTGCCAGGCAAGAAGGATGTAAGGAAGAAAATGACTGGGGCCACAGCATGAAGCAAGGATTAGTCGTCGCCCTAGGGCAACGTGAGACGAACAAGAGTTTTGTGTCCGAAGTCATAAAGCTTTGTCCAGACCCCGCAGATTCTGTTTTACCACTGGAGCCGTAATTAAAAGGCAAAGGTAAAGGTGCCCTGGGGTCGCGACAGGCTTTTATAACCGGAAAGAAGGCGCTTCTTCCTTGAGCTCCCCATGTTGCCCCCAGGGAAAACGACATATCCTCCGTTCATAACTATGGCCCCTGGATGATGGCAGCGCCGAGTCATCAGAAAGAGAGAGCCACGTGTCCCATTTAGCTAACGCTGAAAGCAGGCAAACTAGAAGGGACCTCATCACGCATTCTTGACCTCTTACAAAAGGTCAGATTACACGGCCACTTGTCCGCACTCGAGTGTGCTGACATGGCGATCGCGTCGTCTGGTGACGAAACCTCTTCATTCGTTACGCTTGTTATCACTCGATTTCTCCATGCTAAGGGATAGTTATCGTTGGCGAGGGACTTGTATATAGGTCAGTGACTGAACGGCCTTTGTTGGTAACGGAAGTATTTTAACTTGTCATATCTTTACTTGATACAAGTTCCTTGGTTTCTAGTTTTCTGTACCACTGATGCATCATAGACACGACCTAAAGGCAAACGTCCGGCTGTTGGCCTCATCTGAAGGCATCGGGGAAGACTAAGGCGTGGGGAGTTGTTAAAGCTGTAGCTACTTAAACTAACAAGCGTTATAAAATATTCGTTTACTGAGGCAACTGTTTCCGTGCTTTGCCGCCTGATTTGCGATGTCTTTTGTGGGTTCCTCAACTGTTAACAGTAGGGCGGAGACGCTGTCAGGCACACCAAAAACTTCGCGGCAGTCAAAGTGAAGCAGCTACCGGTGGTTACCAGTACAACAGCTGCATAAAGGTGTGATGTACGCCTCTCCTTTATCGCCTCCCACATGACATGAGTTCCACCGACCGGGGAAAACCAGAATATTTACGGCCCAGGAACAATAATGAGGAAACTATTCCTTAAGACACATGTCTTACGATGAGTAAACAAAGAGATAAACAAACCACGCCTATAACGTAAACAATATTTTGGGAGACAAGCGTAAGTGGTGTGACGCTAATAAGAGAGTAAGGAATTGAGGGTGAAGGGGTAAGAAACGCCAGGACCGGAAATGATGCGCCGGCCACTACAGGTGAAGACCGGAACTTACCCGCGCCACCTCGCGGAAGCTGCAGTGGTGGTCGTCCTCGGCGTCTTTCTCGATGCCCTCGTCGTCGGCACTCTGACTCTCGTTGTCCGTGTTCTCGCCGCTCTCCTGGGCGCGCGTCATGCACTCGATAAGAGTCTCCAGGCCGTGGCTCAGCGGTCGCTCCTCCGCCTCGCCGATGCCGTAGTCCAGCGCCTCGAAGATGATCCTCCCAAGCATCTGTACAGCCTGAAAATAGTCAGCCAAAGCAGCACAGTCAGTTATAAACGACACAGAACAGCTGCCAGCCAGTGTCCTCTTTAAAAAAAAAGTTGGTCAATGATTAACCCTCGCCGATCTACCTTTCTAAACCGTTTGTCTGAGTTGGTGCTAAGGTAGTTTTCAGCAAACAATCTCCCACCAACCAAACCACAGTCACAAAAAATATCTTTGTAGACTTCCCCGCCAAAAAAATTAATCACAGCACTAGGTGACTGGATGTAATATCTGTATACGAAATACGAAATTCGGAGAACTCGTCTAGAGCGGTCACCTTTGTTAAAAGAAGTTATGTAGTCTATCCAACGTACAATCACGTGTTGCCTCTCTCTCTCTCATTTGTTGTTGTGTGTGTGCGCGCCCGGGTTGGTTTGTGTGGGTTTTTTTTTTAAAGGTTTTTTGTTGTTTGGAGGGGAAGCAAAACCTTTTGGGATCGCACTACCGATTGTGCTATGATAATGACCCACCCACTCAATGACTAAAACTGAATGAAAGCATTTTTCCACGCGAGCAATGAATGTCATCAATCACAAGCAGCTTGTGTTTGTCAATCTCCCAAGTCCCCACTTGTGCTGTGACGTGGCTGCTGGAGGCTGCAGCTAGTTCAGTGGCCATGTTGGCGCAGCCTTCACCGACAGCACCTGGGCCAGGGTGAACAGAAAGTCACAGGAGGCGTGAGGCACTCGTGAGGTGACTGCCTCGATCTCCTGCCGTACAATTTATAACACTTGCTTTTTTAAACACCACGGCCCTCGACGACCTTTGCACATTTTTTTGGCGTGTTCCTTGTTCGGCACCTTCTACCCGTGCAACCCACCCGGATAAATCTTAAAACTCGACGCCAGCACGACAGGTACCCCACCTACAGGCCGTGCACACAGCCATGCAGTCGTGTTACACACCACGTCATGGTGGCCAGCAATAAACTAGCAACGGCCGTCTTGTTTCCCTTTACTTCTCTACTCCCTCCCACCCACAATTAACCTGTGCTCCCCCCACAACGACAGCGACGTGGCATGCACGGTGTCGCGTGCGGTGACAACGGCTGTTGCAGCTTTCTACACAGTGATGACGACCCCCACTACAACACCTGTTGTCGCCGGAAAGGCCACTAAAGGGGACAGGGCTTCGCTTTGCTACCTGCCTGGCTGTTCACGATGGCTGCTGGTTATAGCATAGCCATTGCAAATTCTTTGCTTTTAGGACTCCATCTCCCAAGGCATTGTGTCTTGGACACGGTGAACCACTTAACAGCAATGGCATTTATAGTTACTTTCTACCTTGATCTTAAAGAGAAACACATGCGCGCGTGCACACACACACACGAGCAGTGGGTGGAGCAAGTACGAGGAGGGAAATGAGTAAAGTATTGTTTAGTATAATGAGTCACCCGACCCCATGTAGGTATCAAATATCTATGCCAGTAATATATTCCAAGAAAGGTACAGTCACTGTCGTATGCCTTCAGCGTTCAGACATCTACTTCCTGGATAGCATTTTTGAGCATCAACAAATGTCATCCTTCTTTTTGAAGTCAGCGAAAGACTGTCAAACAGCACATCTCATTATGCTCATTTCTTACTGTTGTCCATGGTACTCGCAACATTCTGCTGTTATATTTCATTGCCTGACGGGCTGTTACCTCAAGTGGAAAGAGCTCCATTTGTGCTGTATGGTGACACGAGAAATGTCTGCCTGACCTACCTCGCATACCAATAACAAGCAATGGTTACTTAGGGTGCCCGCACTTGCATTTCGCAGTCAGCTGAGAACACAAGCCTCGCTGGTTATTCTTCCGCTCCAACAGTCAGGAACAAAGTGCTATACAATCTACATACTTTATGTAACCAGTAAGACGATAAATAACGTGTCACTGGCATTGTCTACAGCTATTATTAGCTGTGTATTGTAGCCACGTGCACACGCAGCCACATCATAGTGAGTGGGTCAGTGAGTGAACAAGCGAGAGAGATGATCTGTAAGTAGAAAAGTGGGAGTGTATAGAGGCACCGAGATTAGAAGAGGGAATGGGCTGAAAATAGAGATGGAGAGGGAGAGAAATAAGACGGTGAGGAGGATATCAAAACGTGTTTCATCTGATAAACTTTTAATTCCTACTATTTTTATGTCGGAATATTTTGTAACGCTCGCGAAACATTCTATCTCGATGGAGGTGGGGAACACGAGGCGATCTGATCCTGTTTACATGGAAGCGGATGGCGGCGCCCACCTCGCACTGTTATCACGCTGAGTGAAAAAGCAATTGGCGTTGTACTGAGTCATCGACACTGCCATTCGCGGTATTATCTCTGATTCTCATGATCCGCCGCAACCCCACCCCAGGCCAAGATTTACACGCCCTCCGAACCAACCTGTAGTTGGAGATTGTGCACCCGTAAATCGCCTGCGTGCCTCCACACCCGGCATATCACTAGCGGAAATACAATGCGCCACATGCCTCTCGCATCGTGTTCTGTCGTGCCCTACGTTCATTTGTTTCTAACGTTCCAACAATGATCTGGTGAGGTGAAGAGTTGGGCAGGCTGGTAGGGTGAGGGTGCGAGAAGGATAAAGCAGTGTGTCAAACAGGGTATCCCCACAAACAAACAAAAAATTCAATGAATAAACCCACTTCCCAGAGCGTGCACTAGTTCATACGCTTGCCCACACCATAACACGGTGATGCGCACTCACCATCTTTAGCTAAGTCTATAAAGAGAACTTGTGACTTGTCTGACCTCCTTGCTCTCAAACTTGATGCACTTTGCACCCAAAGCTTTACTAAGGACACCGAAGAACCCTTTACAAATTGACCAGACAGGTTATTTATTATATTTGTATTATGTAGTAAAATTACATGTTAAGACACTTCTCCATACAAGATTATCAATTGCAACATGTTAACGTATTGTGTAAGTACTTTGACCTTTTGCATAGACTGTAAACTTTTTTGTCCTTTTTTCGTCTTCTACCGTTTAAACAACACCAAGAGACGACAAAGACACCTTGTCCTTTTTGTTCTGTATCTATGCATTACTCCACGCTGTCACTCGCTCCTTTTATTCCTCACAGAAAAGATCGCAAGCGGTGGGCTCAAAGAGTATTGTAGTAATTACTTATGTACTTACGTCATGCTCTGTGGCGTGCCATTTCCTGATTGCATAGTACTGCCCTGCAAAACACGAACAACAGTTAGTCATGTGTGATCGTAAATTACTTTACCGTTGTGTAGTCGCGCCTCTCCCCCCTCCCCCTCTGTGTGTGTGTGAGAGAGTGAGAGAAAAAGAGAGATTTTATGCCCTAGTGTGGTCAATTAACAACTGTTTTGGTGTTGTGCTGTTTAACTTCACGTCGAAGTAAACAGTATATTTTCACACACACATCCAAAGACATCTTCAAAACATTTCATGCTCAAGGTTTTAAAACTTTGGTCACGGTTTTATTGCTTCAGCGACCACACTGAAACCATTTATCCTTTTCATTTCTTGCTCTTGCGATGGGTGAGTAGGGGATGTTGGGAGGGGAAGGGAGAGAAACCATATAACTAAACTCTGATACATTTTTAAAAAGAAATCAAAAGGACCCGGTTTTTTCTTCTCTTTCGTTTCTACTCTAGGTTGTAAATAAAGCTATAAAGCAAACAAACTGTGGATGGGGAGGATATTGTTTACGAGCTTGTGAGAACGAGACCGTAGAAAGGCAACGCTTCGTTAGACCTCGTTACATTCACCTACGATTTTGCGCAGTCCTGACTAAAGTACTTGTCACGACGGTGCCATCAGTCATTTCTTTCCAGTATTTTTCTCGTTGAAAATATTTCACGTGGTTTATCATTACTTATTACTGCAGAAGCTCTTATTTAAAGGGCAACGCTTGGTAGCAGGTCTATACTTGTGGCTACCTAGGTACAAACACATTGTTAAGGTCCTTAACGGGACAAACATGGACGATAGTACGAACCTGGCAACCGTTTGTACATAAACATCATCATATTCGGTTAGGAAGGACCTTTAGGTTCAAGCACAGGACAAAAAGCTCTTTTTTCTAATCCCGTCCCCTTTTCGGTCCAAGGTATAGCGAATCTAGCATCGGCTACATGAGAATGGACTGTCCACAATTTTTATAGTCCACTTCAAAAAAAATGTATAATCCGCGGTGTCATTCATGAATATTGTTAAATCCCCAAGCACTGAAATATTTTTTTTAAAAAAACACGGTTTGCGTTTTGTTGCAGCTCTGCCCTCAACCAGCTACGAATGACAGCAAATTCACGCCAGCGTGACCGCAAACTGTCGCCAAGGGAGTGGAGACTTTAACGTGTTGCTGCAAGAGAGCGTGACAGGTCTTGACGTTGTCCGGGCGTGTCGCTGTGTTACGGTCTGGTTTCTATGATAAGCAAACAAGACAGGCCCATGCTACCACGCCAATTTGTGTCTGCTCTCGGACGTCGGTTTGTTATGGAGTCAATATTGTCCCCCACTATACACACTCTCTCACAGCACTAGTCCGACCCCGTGATCAATACAAACTGGGGCAAGGGCCCCACCGGCCGGGGCGAGGGTGAGGGGTGAGATAGGTTCTAGAAACACATACATTGCATCCGGCTACAAGGCGAAAAGGCTGAGGAAAACAGTGTGGAGAAGATGGTGCGGTGTTGCCCGGGCGACGAAATGTCGATACCCAGGCGGCAACACGACCTGCTGCAGCCGAGACGGCGAGCGCACGTCCACCCCGAGTAAAGGCTTTTGATGGGTTTAGTCCTTCAGCTGTCAATCTATGTCGGTGTCGACAGAAGTGCAAAATGGATGAAGTTAAGAGTTGCTACATAAAGCAACTTATTGTTGAGTCGAAAGGTCAAACGACTACCGTCGTCCAATTAGAAAACAGCGAGGGGGCAAATTCCGCGACAAATTAACTCTTCCCCGACACTCACCCCCTTCCCCAACCACCACCACCAACTTCCCCTCCCACTTTGTTTCTCGATCCCTCTTTCCGACGCTTTAATTGTGCTTGTGGTGGCTGAATCATGTGAATAAGCAAGCGTCCTTCATTTCATTGCGACAGCTCTGAACACGGTCACTGGTGTTGACGAAAACCAGATGGAAACAGGCCTCCCCAATCATACTGAATGTTGCGTCTGTACGGGAATGGGAGATCAGAAAATAAAACAAAAGCTGAAACAGAAGGGAGCAATCTTGCCATAAAAAATCGGAATGAGCGGTTTCTCGCTGACGTTTGTTATTTTCCCTGCAACGTGTCTACAACGGTTCGAGAGCATCGCGTTCAAAATACCACGTCGTCACGCTTCAGCTACCACACCCGTAAACTGCCGATAAGACGAAAAAAAAAAAGAGGTGTCCCTTTCGTGATATCAGCAAATAACAAAACTGTCTTAGGTGGCAAAAACTTGATCGTTGTCGTTCTCGGGTTCATGACGCTGCAGAACCTCCGGGTGCGACCCACCTGTGCCGACCCGAGAAGACAAACGTTGGTGAACTCTTGCGTGTTTGCTTCGCACCGCCAACATTTCAATGCCCAGTTCAAGGTGAAGTTGTAATAAAAGGTTTGCAGAAGATCCTAGGGGTGGGAGAACTAGTACTATATTATTAACCGTACTGCTATTAGACGACGATCGCGGTCGTCGTACTCAAAATGGGAGAGGTGTGTATACTCACAACAAAATCCAGCACCGACAACATCGCTCGTGTAAAAAACGGCGACAACAGGATGTGCTTGTTTTGAAAACAAATGTGGGCAGATAAAATATTCAATAACACGCTAAAACTTTGATAAACATGGAGAAAGAGGCCAATGAGTGGGTTTCTGGAAAAAAATCTGCTTGCACGTTACATGTAAATCTAGACATTTTATAAAAGAGACACCTCTACCCAAATTTCGCGGAATAAGCCAGGGAACAAACGAAAGGAAATGCATGCAATAAAATAGTAAAAATGGACGATAGGAGCCTTTGGTGGTTTATACTACTGGCGATAATGATGCTGTCACCGACACGAGTCATTTCCAAAAGCATTTTTCTCGTGCAGAATTTTACTTTGTAGGAGGAACGATGGTGGAGAATGGAGGCATCGGGGCATGATCAAAACGCGATACTCCTGGCATACACACACAAGCGCTTGGATGCCTGGAATAAAGCGGCTCACACATTAAAGTCTGCATCACAGCTTGGCTGACGCCACAACAAAAGGTACAAAAGTAAAGCTCTTTAAAAAAACCCCAACAAAGACAAAGCAATTCGTCACCTAACCTTGGCGTGAATTACAACATAAAATGGTCATCTCTAAGTCTGGTGGCTTGCGTGTGATCATGTGTGTAGACTAAATCATGCGTAACCCTGACAAAAGGCCAATAATCCCCTCCCCCAATCATCCCCTCCTCCCCACACACAACGGCACGTGCGACAGCCTCAAGTGACAGTGGCAGACGCGTGCATGAAAAGTCACATTGCAGCTCGGTTGACGTGACGACAACGCTTTCAAAATCTGCCTCCTAAGCCAACAGCTAGGGGGGCGATGTAGGGAGACAGCACGTTGACACTAAATCTCAGGACTGGCCTTCGGGGGGATTTCTAGGGGTACTCCAGTTTCCTCCCATCTCCTTTCAAAAGAGCGATATCGCCTCTAGGAGGAAGCCCTTTCCTACCAAACCAATCAACCAGCCAACAGTACACACGACCGCGACATGAACTGAAAAATGCGACATCTCTTATGCTGCTTAGCGTAGATGTATGGGTGATTGGCATACGATCACTTCCCCAGACTAAGTGATGTGTGGCCCTGCCAAAAGGTCAATAATTTAGGTGTTTCTTAAGCGACTATTATACTTCAATTAGGCTGATTAAAAAACCTTTCAAACGGACAGTCCTGCTGCGACCTGTTGTGCATGTGTGTGCATGCCCTTATGTTCAGGCTATATGTAAGTGTTTCGTTATACTACTTCATAAGCAAAAATGTACTGCAATATGAACCTGAAAGTAAAATCATTAAGAGCAGAGCAGTTGCTTGGTTTTCAAATACTGGCCATATAAAAAAATAAATACTTAAATGAGTTATAAAAACAAATGTCTTTGACCCAAAGCAGGGCAAATGAAATAAACCTTAAATACAAAATTACACTCCTTGTAAAAATTATCCTATAACAGAAATCATTCACCACTGAATGCATCTTTAAAAACAAACATTTGCCAGAATCTTCATGACCCCAAAGTTATCTGAACGACGTGCTTGTGAGGTACAGCCTGGTCTGAATGAAAACAGCCAAGAAGAGTAGTATGAATTAAAAACTAGGATCTCAAAAGTAATATGCAATTTCACAAGTCATTATCTATCACTTGTGGATATAACATTCAGGCTTGACTCTCAGCAGTATTCACAAAACAACAATTTTCACTTGGCTGAATGAACGCATGCGCACACACACTTCTTTTACTAGTAGATTCATCTCAAGTAACAATAAAGCCACTGTAGCAATCCAAAATTGTTCTTCATATGAGATCGTGCTTCAGACAGTGCGCATCAGGGCTTCTGCTAAGAGGGTTCTTCAGGGGGTCCTGTTTTCTCCCAACAATGGGACCCATCGTTGAAGGGTCCTCCGAACTTTTAATGCGTACTGTACGCAATTTTTTGCGTAAGCAGAAGCCCTGGCGCATGTGCAGGGGTCACAGGTAACATATGTGCAGACATTCTATTATGATTTTATGTTAACATACACTTCACAAGCTTTAATTTGTATTTGTAGCTATGAAATGCAATACCTATTTTCTTTGTCAAGTCAAATATACAAGCATATTAAAAGTGATATTCCTTCAATCCCTCCTCTCAGAAACAACAATGGACAAATTTTACATACTGAAACGTTAAAGATACTTCCCATATCTTCTTTCAGCGTGGGTGTGAGTGCACGCCCATGAGTTATCTGTGCCCCTGCACATGCACACTGTGTGAAGCATGATTTCGGATCGCCACACCACCCTTATCTGTATTGAAGAGGTGATATCTTGATTGTGGAGGCTCTAAGTAGCCTCATTACTATCTCCATTATGGGACTTTCATTAATTAAGCATCAGCTTCAAACTGTACTATAAGGAATTTCTAACTTTTGTGCACCATATAAATATTTACTGACTGGTTCATAGTATTAACAGTCATGTTACATTAATATACATTGCTATCCAGACTGGTCAGTCAATGTAAAATTGATATATTAAATATCCAACTATTTAGTCAGTTACTATTATTAGGCTCAGCATGTCCTATGTCAAAGAACTACCTTACAAATATGTATGCTCCGGTCCTAGAAAATAAACTAAGCAAATGTACAGTGTTTTAACCTGATGGTACTTTTCCTAGTTTCAGGCGCATTACACTTTTAAAAATTCGCACTTTATTTATTTACTTAGCAACACATCCATCGTCCCACTACGATTGATTTGTTTCATGCATGGCTTCGTTGCAATAGCGAGTGTAACAGATGTCCTTGCTATTTGCTCTACGTGCGATGTCGTAGCATTGGACAACACATAATTCTGACTACGTTTAAGGACAGAGAGCACACACATGGCACACACGATTTTGTCATACAAAATAAAATTACGCAAAACATTAAGATGCACATTTATACAAAACATTCTACGTCGCACATCGATTACAATGCAAAGTCTATGCGGTTTAAAAATTCATTCATTATTTTATTTCCTTCAATTATTGCATGCCTAATACATACCTTTTGGTGGCCCTTTACCAGAACCATTTGGATCACCCGCCCTAACACGAATCTGTATTTCACCGTCACGATCGAGGCAAACACACTGTAATCCATACTCGTATAATTCCTGGTACTTCTGCTGAGACTGCTCACGTAAATAGAATTGTGCACATTGGTAACACACGGCCCAAGCTTGTTCTTCGTTGATGGGATTGTTGAAATACTTCAGTATATCCAATAACGGCAATAAATCACTATCTGGAATTCGTGCCACCTCCACCCTTCGATGTGACGATCCGCTCGCCATGTTTTCATTCCTCCGACTAGCGAGCAGACGGCAGCCACGGACTATCAAAGTGAGCGCGTACTGTGCCGGTTACCAAAAGAGAGACAACTCTTGTCGCCTAGTTTTGGATAACTCTATAGTCTGTTTCAAATATACGTTGGCAACACCATGGACTTGCGGTGAACATTTACCTCAAAGGAAAACATTTTAACTTGTTAATAAAAAATAAAAATTAAAAAGTTTTTTTCAAAAATATCAGTAATATTTTTACGGCGTTCTTCGCAGTTTAATGCTAATTTTTTTTTTTTTAAGACCGTACCATATTATCACAGAGTGTACAATAAACGCACTCAAACTGTAATGAAGCAATCAAAATTGTTGCAAAATAATTTTTCGGAATTATCTGATATCTTAAACAATAATTTTGTTCAGATTAACAAAATTAACGTATGTGAAGCTACAGGTTTTAAGTTTTTCTAAGGGAGACTACTCCTTGCTATTTTGAGAACACGAACAAAAGAGTTATCCCGAACACCTCATGGTGTTTCCTGCGATTGAGTAATTTTTCGCGAGCCTCAAATTTTAAGATACACGTGATAGCAAAGCCAAAAAATGGCTGTACGTGCTCAGTTTGAAGGAAATAATGAAGTTGGTGTGTTCTCAAAGCTCACAAATGCTTACTGTCTCGTTGGAATTGGAGGATCGGAAAATTTTTACAGGTATTATCTCCAACCTTCGTACACACATGTATCAAAAATTCACTTTAAAACATTCGTTTCTAATTGTTATATGCATTAGGTATATCACCATCATAAAAATTAATTATACAGCTAACGAGTTTATCACTCACTCCTGTTTAAGTTTGTTTTTCTTTTACGGTAGGAAACACTAGTAGTTGTGTGGTAATCATTTGATCCCATCGAGAATGTGAAATTTTCTTATTCATTACACACAGAAGTGTTAAAACCAAGATAATCAATATAAATGTATCAGATAACAAGTTAATGTTAATAAGTAGGTGTTCGTGTTTAATATTTCTCATTATTCTGCACTGTGCTGTGTGTAATGTTAGGCCACAACACTTTTTTTTCCACACATTATCCTTTTTGAGTTTTGTTATTCTTAGTAGTTTCATTATTATATTATCAGGTGGTCCTGTTTTGATGTAGTACAACTCTCTCACTATGATGTAACTGTAGTTGTTGGCATGACAAAAATTAACCAATCAACCAATCATAATGTTTTGCAAAATATGGGGTTATATGCTTGTAGAACATCTTGACAAATGGGGAAAATACACTAAAACCAAAAGTATGTTTCATGTGCTATGTTCATCTTACATATATATATTCTATCATATCTAAGTGGATAAGAAAGCATGTAACATTTTATTTTAGTGTTTTAGATGTACTAAGTGATTGTTAAGACTGCCTCTTTAATTTATGCTTAAGGACACAAATACTACCAACATGTAAGTTTTACCTTGCTGCTACTTCTTGAACATTTCCCTTTTAATTTTATGTCAACAGAAAATAGTTATTTGAGTATATGTTCTTTTCATAGTGTTTTTGAAGGAGAATTGGAAGCTATTCCAGTTGTTCATGCAAGTCTTGGAGGATGCAGGATCATCGGGCGAATGTGTGCAGGTAATCATAACCATTGTAAATTGTTAAAAACAAAAAACCCAGTAAAGTGTATTATATTGCACATTTCCTTGTAGTAGTCTCAAAACCAAAATCAAAGGTATACACAAAATATGTATTTTACAGATAGACCACAACATAGTATAATAAAAATGAGAATAAATAAAGTTGAATACAATTTTTTCAAATGTCATCTCCTTTCCACTCTGACAAACAAACATAAATTGCTTTAGGATTTTCTTTAGAGCTTGAAAACTAGGTATTAAAAAAATAACTTTTCCGTCCCAAGGGAAGAGAATGGTACGTGTATAAAATGTAAATGCTATTTAGCTATTTGGAACTTGAATTTATGCTTTTAGTAACTAATTAAACTTGTTCAATGTACTCTAACAGGAAACAGGCATGGATTGCTGGTGCCAAATTCAACAACAGACCAGGAACTTCAGCACATTAGAAATTCTCTTCCAGATTCTGTTCGTGTACAAAGAGTTGAAGAAAGATTATCTGCTCTTGGAAATGTCATTGCATGCAATGACTATGTGGCACTTGTTCACCCTGACCTGGACAGAGTAATTAAACAAAATTATAAATAAATCATAAGTAAGCTTGGGGTACCAGACTTTGCTCCGGTTGATTTCTCCTGCTAACTCTTTAAGCTGTGGTGTGTTTAGTCAGTTTTTTTATCTGTTCCTTCATTTTAGTCAAGCTCATTCATGCAGAAGATCAGTGTAGCAAGTAGTGAAACCCTCGTACTTAATAGGTTGACAGCTCATGTTTATCTTTCATATTACAACATAAAAATGTGTTTTGCATAGCAGGGGCATGTCACAGTTTCTTGTGCATTGTGTTTTTTCAATTGGAGTCCCTGGCATCATCTTATAACAGGGACAAACATAAAATATACCAGCCAAACACAGTCTATGACCTTACTGTTGGTGAAAGGGTTATTCCTTTCAGATCTGGTGAGGATTGGATAAACGGCAAATTTTTACAAAATTCTGACAGACACAAATCACCTCACTATATTTTTAAGAATACTTGTTTTAAATATTATTACAAAGATTTTGGTCATTTATGGAAATATTACTCATCGTTTTTAGAACTTGTCCAAATTATTTTAGGAGAGTCGGCAGTTACGTTGCAGTGACCTGGAAAAAGGCCTGAATATTTCTTTTTAATCGCTATTTAATATCTGTAAATTTGTTTTTTCAGGAAACTGAAGAAATTATCACAGATGTATTAAAAGTAGAGGTGTTCAAGAACACAGTAGCATCCAATGTATTGGTTGGTAGCTACTGTGCCTTTAGCAATCAAGGTGGTTTGGTAAGATTTTTGTTTTAAGTTCAAAATATTGTATTCTTTGTTCTTAAAAGCTTTCAAGACATTGCTGTTATGTTACTGCATAGGGAATAGATTATCTGAAGTACAGAAACCTCCTTATATTTGTGTTTTAAGATATGTAAGGTTTTTCTGAATCAAATCCAGTCTTTAGAGTTTTCTGTCTGGTTTGATACAGCACTAATTCTGTGAAATAGCCCATTGCTGTCATCATTTCAGGTTCATCCAAAAACATCAACAGAAGATTTAGATGAACTGTCCTCACTCTTACAAGTACCTCTTGTGGTAATTGTTTTCCAATTTTTTGGCTGTATATGTTATGGATTATATAAGGATGATAATTATAACATGTACGGTTCATTACTTTTAAATGGTTTGTATTACTACTTTTGTGTAGTGTTTACCATAGTAATGCAATCGCGTCTTTTTCTCTCTCCCCACCCCATTTAAATATAAAATTGTTGATTTGCTGAACTTGTGCAAGGCATGTTTAAGATCATTCTTAAACCAAAATTTTTTTGTGCTTACTGATTTAAAATTCCTTTATTATTTACTTGTTATCAACATCAGGCTGGCACAATAAACAGAGGAAGTGATGTCATAGGAGCTGGACTTGTTGTGAACGACTGGATTGCATTCTGTGGTTTGGATACCACTGCTACAGAGGTTGCCGTCATTGAAAATATTTTCAAGCTTGGCCATGGTCAACCTTCTGCCATTCAGACAGAAATGCGAGACTCTCTTCTGGACAGGTAACAACTTATTGAAATGTTCATTTCTCATATGTTACCTACCATTGTCAGAGAGGTTTTTTTTTTCAGAGAAGTAGTCTTGCCCTTAGATATTATTCAGCTTATGCTTCTGGATTGTGGCTATATGTATCTAGTTATTATCAGCATATCTGCCTGATATTACATTAACGCATTATTACATTTTGGGGAATAAATATAAGATTTTTTAATCTAAAATTTGTGTTTAGTGATATTAAAGGTTGTTTAAACTTAGTCATGTCTGTGTCAGTATTTTTAACAAAAGTTGTTTTTCTTTTGCAGCATGATATAAAGCAGTTTTTGCACCTGAAAAACATACCTGTGAATCTTACGCAAAGAAAATAACCAGTTTCTGGTCAAGTGACCTATACTAATTTTTTTAAAGGTAGAATGAACAAGATAATGATTACATTATAGACAGGAAGTTCAAGAAAATGTGTTCATTAGCGGTAATATGAAGAGATAAAAAGATCTAGCTAAAGGAAATGCCTTGAGATAGTTAT
Source organism: Pomacea canaliculata (assembly GCF_003073045.1). Classification (NCBI taxonomy): domain Eukaryota; kingdom Metazoa; phylum Mollusca; class Gastropoda; order Architaenioglossa; family Ampullariidae; genus Pomacea; species Pomacea canaliculata. Next base: position 18,823,019 of record NC_037601.1, on the reverse strand, counting down.
CAGCCTGTGATAGTTCAGGCTTATTCAGCTTTCTTTGCTTAGTAAGTGGACAGATTTGTGGGGAATAACTCACTTAATCTGTTGTATTTGTAACTTGGAAATTTTAACAATTTGTGTAGCTCTCTTAAAAACTGGGGTCATTAACATTGATAGTGTGAACATGTGAATCAAGATTCTTCATTAAACTCATATCTCAAATTCTTTCTTGCATTTCTAAATTGTAAATTGAAGCTTGATTTGCTGAACTGTTATGACTGATGCTCCAACCTCCACCCCACTAGATGCAGCAGCTGACAAGGCATGTCACTTAGAAATATGAATGCTGTAAAGTAACTAAAGTGATATTTGAAGAGATAAGACTGACGTAAACATGAATGTTTTTAAATGCAACAGCAGCGTAACAAAATTTTTTTCAAATGTAGATCATTCTACTCTGGTTTTGCACGATTCCTGCAAAACATGACAAAAAAATTTGTGATTGAGCTGGTGCCTGCAAAGATGCAGCAACTGGCATGCACTTGAAGGTGGAGTAACAGTGTTTGAAAAATAACTGTCGGCATTCTCCACACTGCTTGAAAAAAAATCTATGATCGTTTTGGATAACTCTCAAATTAACTGCAGTCCACTTACTACTTCTACATCTTGCAGCAGAAATTAAATTGGCGAAGCATTAGCACTTGTGATTGTGATCTAACATCCTCAAGGGTTGTGAAGCTGGATTCGGCCTCTTATTTGCTTTGAAGTTCTTCAAATCAGCGGGAGGGAAGGTTAGAGACTGCTTCATGTCTCGCAGCTAAGGTCCTGTCAGTAAGTTCTTTGATATCTAAAGAAAATATATTTAATCCTACCATGTCAACAAAAAAAACTCATTTAGGGCAAATATAGCTGTAATTGTTCATTTGTGTAGGTTATTTTAAATAGAGCTAAAACAACTTAGTAAAGGTTTTATCCTAATTGAAGTACATAGGCTGTATTTCAGAATATTCATTACTGGTGAATAAATACATTTTTGCTACTAAAGCTTCTTCCCACTTAATCATCAAGCTTAAAGCAAAGAATCTAGTTAATTTCACATACATCTCCAACATTTTTAAAAATTAACTTCTGCAGTATTCTGTCATGCATAAAAGACGAACATTATCAATAAAGTGCTTGTTTCAATGGACATCTTTTTAATTTAAAGGGGCCCCTCCTTTCTATTGAAGGTGCAGGCCCTAGTTTTTAAAATCCTGTAACAGCATTTTAATGCACAAGTAATACAGAGTGATAAGAGACAGAACACAAAAACCAGTATCATGTGTTAAGGAGATGCTTGAGGAAAAAGTACCATTTTTTGATTCTATTATGAATGCTGACAACCATTTCAGCTTACTAGAACCACAATTTGCAGCCCAAATATCAAACAAACGAGCGAGAATACACTTTATAGCAAACCCTGCTTCAAATAGCACATTCAATAGAGGGGGAAAGCTCACTGATGAACAAAGGTGAAGCGGACATGAAATGCACTGATCATGAAGTCTGCATGTAGTAAAGGAACTGAAGTCACCGAAATGGAAAAGGCACCTTATTCCAAACACAGACACGTTAAAAACACACTATGAACACTTTTACCTTTGTTACCAATCAAGCACAATCACAACCACATTTCTCAACAGATTGTAACAAAGAAAATAAAAGGCTAATCTTTAAGGAAGCAAATTTTTTTAAACAATTCAATACAACTGTGCAAGATACTATTGCTTCAAATCTGGGTGAATACTCTTTTATTATTCAGATATATGCCTATAAACATCACCATACACAGAGATCTAAATTATGTCGTTCAATGGCTGAGGCCTTTCAAAATATAAATGAATCAATGCACTATCCTAAAGTCTGTGGTGTTGACCTCTTTCTGTGCATACATGATATTTGTAGGCAAGTATCTCGAGAACAAAAGAGGTGTGGTTGTGCAATAGGCCTTACCAAACATGTAAGATAAAAAAAAACACCCTTACACCCCACTAGTTCCACTTGATGTGAAACTTCACATCTTCAAGAAATGCAAGGAACAAAGATGGACTTTGTGTACTTCAGGTCATGGCTGCACAGTTATCAAGATTAAACTCAAAGTAAAATGACTGCCAAGAATTCTCAAGAAACATTGAAATTTTGGCTAATTTGCTTACAGGGTGTGGATGCATACACAGACATACCTAATGACACAGTGCTACATGAATGCTTCATACATACAGGGTTCCCAGGTCCTTGCAAGGTCCTTTTAAGTCCTTTTATATTGAATTTTCGCCAAAAGGCCTTTTAAGTCCTTTTATTTGCCATGCGGTCCTTTCAAATTCTCACACAGGTCCTTACATTTTCTCTGTGACCCTTTTAAGTCCTTTTATCGATAAAATATTACCACAAATTTATTTCCGGAGTCGACTTTGGCGCAAAATACCGACGATTTTTCGCCGCATTGCTATTTTAATCACATGACTACCCAGTCTTGCTCGCGGCGGGAACGTCCTTTTCGGCCTTTCGCGAGTTCACTCTCGTCGTGTCGACCACATTTCTTTGTCTGCTTAACAATTTGAAAGATGCCGGGGAAGTGCTCTTTTCAGGAGAAGTGGCTAAAGGAAGACAAGTATAAAGATTGGTTAATAAAAGACTCGAGCAATAAACATTTGGCATGATGTGCTGCCTGCAAAATATCTCTGAATCTTTCATCAATGGGCGAAAGTATTCTGAAACAGCACATGGTTACCGAAAGACACCAAAGGCAAATAAAAGTATTTCTGAAAGATGCGCGCTTTTGTGTAACTGATTTACTTTCGTCATCGAGAACATCCACAGCCCGCTCCGACCAGCTCTGCAAGTGTGTCCAGTAAGTTGACAATTATTTATCTTTAGCGATTCATTTAGTTAACGATGTGGGTACTTAGAAAAACACATTAAATTAAAGCGTGCATAACATTTTGCGATTTTTTTTCCATTCTTTATTAAGCCTATCGTCTAATTTACGGTGAAGCCAATAGCTTAAAGATCAGTAAATAGCAAAGAATTATTTAAATTAAAAAGTTGAGATTTTCATTTTCTCATGATTCGAACTACAATAGAGTTTTATGCAATCACAAATCTTACTACAGCTTTGCTGCAGAAAATTGATCTGAATTTTTGGCATCTGATCAGGAAAGATTAAAAAGAAAGTATAATTAATAATGTATGCTTATTATCCTATTTTACCAGCAAATACATTATTTTTTGGATTTTTAAAATCAAACAATTTAACATTAAAGCTAAATCAGTTAGCTGAAAATAACTTTCATTTTCAACTATGCTGCCATCTTTATACTTTAACTTAGTTTAGTATTATTTATATTATCATGTCATTAATTATTGCTTTTTGAAACCTGTCTTTTATTCAGACAGAACATAATGTTTACAGACATAATGGTAACTTAAATGTTTTCTTTGAATAGGTTTCGTGATGAGCAATGAACGATTGAAGGCAGAGATCCTGTGGACTCTAAAGATTGTGGAATCACACTACAGTTTCAGATCTGCTGAAAAGTCTGCTGAACTGTTTCGACTTATGTTTCCAGACAGCCAAGTAGCTGCAGAATTTAAGTGCGGTCAAACAAAAGCCAGTTATCTAACTTCATTTGGGCTTGCTCCTCACTTTTCGAAATTGCTTCTGGACTGTGTAAATTCGTCGCCTGAGTATGTTCTTTTGTTTGATGAATCTTCTAACCATAAGACTCAAACTAAACAGCTGGATTTCCATGTTCGTTACTGGAGTGACAATGCTGTAAGGCCTCATTACCTGACCTCGGAATTTTTTGGTCATTCCGCGGCCATAGACCTTCAACAAAAGTTCAATAAGGTAATTAGCGAATCAAACTTCAAGCAAGCTAATTTACTTCAAATTTCTATGGATGACCTTCTGTAAACCTAAACCTTCTTGAGAAAATTAATAACGACATGATTACCAATCACAATGTTGGTTTGTTAAATGTGGGCAGCTGTGGACTCCATGTTATGCACAATGCATTTAGGCGTGGGTGCGAGGCTTCTCAATGGGAGCTTGAGTCATTTCTTACATCTGCTTATATCTTGTTCAGAGACAGCCCAGCCAGAAGAGAAGATTATAGGTTATGTCAAGAAATTGTATTGTTTAGTATTGGTAAAGCTGTAGGGGTGACAAAGAATTGAATTTCATCAATGAAACTTTGCTTATAGTAGATGGATTGCTTTGTCATTTTTTAATCTTAATCTATGTGTATTAGTTTATCATGCTGTTTATGTAAAAGCATGTTTGCATGTGTTACATATATGTATAATAAGAATGCTTAAATAATATCTCAACGTTAAAATAAATGGGCTGTAATGCTTGACAGTTTCGACTCATTCCATCTTTGGTTTAGCATTAGGATCATACTCTTTTCATTCCTCATCTGATCCTCCAAGCCTTGGCATTCCTTCTAGTCACAAGAAAATGTTTGGTCTACACATCTGTACAACACTAGTTGCCCTTCCGTATTCGCAAAAAAACACTCTTTTTTCAAAAAAGGTCTTTAGAAACTTACTCTTTCTTGAACTTTGATCTTCTAGTACTACTGTGCATAGCTCTATTCTCTCTCTCTCTCTTCCTGTTAGAGTGTGTGTGCGAGAGAGAGACACGTGAACTGACTTTTGTATTACACCAAAAGAATGGCTTTCAGGTTTTGCAATTATTATTACTTAGATTTCTAGAAAAACTTGGAACATTAACGGTGTATGTTATCAGCGCGCTAAGGACACTTTTTAAGTTATCTAATCTAATTATGGCAGACAGGCATCAAAATAACTCTTGATTATTTATTACTAGAAATACATGTATTGAGAACATAGAGAAGACCACAGATTCATAAATAATACATCTTTCCGACCACACAAGAGAAAAACTTAAGCATTGATGACTGTCACTTAGGTCCTTATGAATGCATGAAAGGTCCTTTTAAGGTCCTTTTTTGGCACCATCCCTGATCCCTGGGAACCCTGTACATATTCTAGAGCTGGATTTCAACACCTGACTCCTCAAGATAAGCACGACTGGCAGTGGTACAAGCCTTTGATGATGCAGATGGTAAGTCATTTATTTTCAAGAAGGGACTGGTTACAATCAACAGTTTGGGAAAAAAGTAATCCTTTGAAATAACAAACCCATCCAAATTTAATGTTCCTGCATTCACATCTGACAAAAATGTTTTCCAACTAATGCAAGGCATTACATTTATCGAACCATTTTTCTATAATCCTAAGATATGATTTTACAGATCTCTCATTTGTACTGAACTTGCACAGAGAGGATGAGATGAAAATTAAGAGCTTTCTTTCAAAGATTAGTTGTACCAAACAAAAATCCCATACATTCACTTCATTATGAATAACCTTCAAGCAAATTGTGGTATCTGCCTGCAGAAGAGATCATTCTCACAGCTAAGATCAGCTGCAGAGTTTGATGTTGCACTTCACGAGGTGTATAAATCATTTCAGTGATAAATTTGTAGCATTCCTAATAAAAATGATTCTCTCATTACTTGTCTTTGAAGAACTGATCATCTGCTAAAGTTATAAACAGACTAGCACATTACAAACTCTTCTTGTGGTAGAAATAAAGCTCTTGCAGCCAATATTTTCGGGTTTTCCAATGTTTTACCTAACATTGCATAAATCATAAAGTAGAGTGCGCAAAAAACCCATACTATCATTCATAAATACAGTATCTAATACATTTTGCAGTCAAGATCACAAAAGGTGGACGGTCTCCTTTCAACAATGATTAATGAAGTAAAAAACCTGCAATATCAATGTTTCCCACAAACCCACTTGAGATCAGGATCATTCAGTTGCACAATAGTTGTCATTGTCCGCCAGCTGCACTGGCAGCAGTATGCACGTGAACCTGTTCAAAATGAAAAGGCCATAATCAGATCATCTTGAATCAAAAATGGTTTCTAGATATACTTTTGGGGAAAATCATACATGTAATAACGCTGGCTATTTACATTCCCTCAGCAGACTAATGAAAATTGGTTTGAAAATTAAGCATGTGTATAAATAAAAAAATTTAAACAGTAGATACAATAATGATAATTTACTAGTACAAAAAACACAGTCACCCAAGATCCCTCTTCACAGCATGAAAAACAATCCTGATCTATCTAAACTGTCTTCTGTATACATTTAAAATATTTTAGTCTTATGTTTACTATTCTGTCATCTTGATATTCTCACCCTTTGATGGCATAAGATTTGCTTTGAGTTTTCCAAAGTCTGGCACATTGTTTCTCAAAAAGAGATAAGTGGTGTCATGGGTCCACTTGAGATTGTCAAACATGCATACCTTGAAATCACATGCTGTACAGCGCAGTTGGTCACATGTCCTGCAGTTAAGAGTTAACCCTTTAAATGTATGACTAAAACTTATTTTGGTTGCTAGATGGCATTTTAATTCTGATAGGAAACTACCAAAAACAAAATAAAACAAATGATTTAAGACACATATCAGTTAAACTAATAGGAAAACTGTCACATAATTTTAAACTATGACATTTTATGTCTTAACAATTAGAATACAAAACCCATGAAGCATCATGCATGAAAATAATATTTCAAAAATGAGCACGTAATCTGTATTCTGTATTCATAAACTATGCTAAAATATACAAATATGCGCACATACACACCCATGCACACACACATTTGAAATGTGGTTAGGTGTTGGGATAGAGATCATAATTTTACCGATGACTAATGGATGTTCCTTGACCTGTAGGATCTGCACTGCCACCTAAAAATACAGGATAGCATCTGAAAAAGATTATTTTAAGCAATAAAGAAAAGCATTTATACAAATTTAATTTAAAAACGATTGCAGTTTACAACCAGTTCTCTGTCATAAATGAGATTGTTTTTTATTATTATTGTTGTTGTTAAAGCATTATATGGCTATGATATGGTGCTACATAAGCAAACTTCTTTATTATCATTTTTTTGCCATGCATACACTGTTCATAGCATAATATGTATCATCGAATGATTTTCCAAGAAAATGCAAAAAACATGCATGTACACATTGAAAAAGATGATGCTTAGAATTCTTATTCATATTTGTTTCATATCACAAACTCACTTTTTAGAAGATTCTGGTCTATACCTAGAAATACCATCTGTACTGACCGTTACTGCTCCCTCCTTCGTTTTAGCATTCTGTAAAAGCATAACACTTGGATATGAAAAGAAGATTGTGAATATTTCCTACTTCTCATTAATTTCAGTCCAAACTATCATGTTATTATAGAACTGATAAATATAACAATTAAAATACTTGATTCTTGTCCCTTTCTTTCCGAAGATCTTCATAGTTCAAACTCCAAAGTAATTCTTTAAACATAGATTAATAAGACTTCTGATTTTTACATAAGATTTTTCTTTAGTAACTGGCTGAAAATTCTACAAAAGTACTATTTTTAGCTGAAAATATTTTAAGTATTTGCTTCCATCATCTTCATCATTATTGTTGATGTTGCTAGTGTTATCTTGAAAAATCAACTACTGAGCTCTTCGGTTATATCAAGGTCATAAAAAACAAAGTAAAACACAACTTTAATGAATGCACAACAGCTCAAATAAATAAGTGAAAATGAGATGAATAAGTGAGTTGCTTGCTTTGAAGCATACATTCAGAATTTTACACAAGTACACTTACTGTTTTTCTATGGTGTTTTCCAAGGCTATCATCTGATAGGAGATCATTTAGGTCATCCTCTACATTACACCTGTAAAGAAAAGACCAGCATATTAGTAACATAGGAAAAAATATTTGTTCCATAATGACCGAAAGAAAGCCCTTAAAACTGCAAAAATGTCCAAGTGAGTCCTGAACATATGGAAGCAACTCTGTTACCGAAAATTATAAATCCTTTAGAAATGAATGTTTAAAGTAATATAGATCTTAAATAATCACCAAGTTAAAGCATATGCATATATTAATAAATCATAATCATAATTGGATATGTAAGGTCCCCATGTGGACACGTTCTCAGTGGAGTGAACATGAAAGACACAAACAAACTCAAAACACAAGCATCAGCCCTCCTTCTCCTAAAAAAAGTACATGAAGGAAGGATGCTATAATGATCAAGAGGTACGTAATAAACAGGTCTTCTGCTAAGGCTAAATTCTTTGGGGTCCCAGGGACCCCTTCTTCAGATTTTTAAGGGGTCCCTGTTCTTCGGCCAAATTTGAATGGGACCCAATTGACGAAAATTGAAGGGGTCCTCCGAACTTTTAATGCATACTGTACGCAATTTTTTGCGTAAGCAGAAGCCCTGATAAAAGAATATTAGATATTAATGAGGAAGATATTAATGTTAGTTTTATACAAAATTCTTCCCAAAGAGATAAGTCTTGAAGCCAGATTAGGCTAAAGCATATGCATAGATTAACAAATGGATAAGATCACCATGGGATCAAATTGTCTGTGTGCTGCAGCAGAAGCTATATATATCCATGAACAGTGTTCTGCCACCTTCACAGATTGATAATCACTGAAAATTTTATTCATGCTACATAATACTGACAGCACAACAATAAAATGATTGAAGTACAGTTGTAATCACGGACGTGTATTTGAGGTTTGTGGTTATAATCACTGGAGATGGATGGGGGAGGAGGCGGGCAATGAAACAAAACATTTACAATGTAAAAACAGGCTGTAAGATAAGAGAAAGAAAGCACAGCAAATCGGCGCTTGTCACACAAAGAAATTAAGTCTGATTAAATAATTCTTTCTGTGTCTGCATTGTCATCCTGCATATTACACATGCTAAGCATGATTACTTCATATACCTGCTCTTGGTGTTTGAATCGACGGGTTGCTTTCCTTTTTCTAAATATTTTTTCTCAACTTCATCAAGTAAGTCATCTATATCGTCTGCCATGATTGAAAATATATTGTTTACACCACGTTTTCCGTTCGCCAGCTTCTAAACAAACGATCGAGTGTCAATAACTGCTTCATCTAAGTGTTCAGTGTTTACTTGCGCGTCACTATCGACATGTTGGTATCCGACATTTCAGTTACCCAAATAAATAAAAATTTCTTTACTGCTAATTTTATCTCCTTACCAAATATTAGATGAAAACTTACAATTATAGAAGATCCTTATAAAATAAATTTTAAATACATATTTTTTATTTAAAATGTGTTTCCGTTTCTTTTACAAGTCACAGTATATGATTACAGCGAATGTATTGCGCATGCGCAATCCACATAGGAGGGTTAAAGAACAGATGCTGAAATTCATGAAATTATTCCACTAATTTATTACGATATTCATCCTCTTCTCTCTTCAGAAATGGCGAAGACAGATCAAGCACTGATTCTGGATCCACCTAGCGAGCTGCGTTTCAAAGGTACGTGTTTAAGGTAAATGGGTGGCGTCGGCCACACAGCGGTCTGTGCCGATATGATTGACTAATCTAGACACCTATCCGCACAACATAGTCGAGCCGTTTACATCTTTTTAACACGTACAAATATAGTTCCTAGCCAAAGCATGGTTTCTCCGCAAAATAATCTCTTAGACAAATTCCAAAAGTACGCTTACTTTTAGGGAAGGAAACTGGCTTCTTAACAACCTGTTAGAATGTTCACTTGACATTGAGTATGCTCGACTCGCCGAGTTGGGTCTGACCGGTGTAAATCCTGTACTGGTGTAGACACTAAACCAGTACTTACAAACAATGCGGCTTGTTTGTACATTTTTTTTTTTAATTTCATGAAGGATATCCAGTCTACTAATAGTTGTATGCAATATTTGTGTTTCATAAAGATGTAAACAAAAAGGTTTATTTATTCGCTGATTCATTTGACCATCGGCATTGCGCATCATGATCATGAACATGACAACAGTTCAAGGGTTGGTATGCTTAGGCTAAAGAAAACCAGCGTTTTTAAAAACAAAACGTTCTGTTTGATATGCGCAATATGCGTAGACTCATTTAATTCACTCAGGCATTAACCAGTAACTTCCGACAAGCATTATATGTTCACCAAATTTGAATAGGTTCAAGGACTCATCTAGATAACAATGTAAACTATTTTACAGTTTCAGTGGTTTATAAAATGTATCGTGAAACTAATTTTCTTGAAACTCTGACCCAAGCAATAATCAAGTGACCGTTAGAGGGAGCGTTATATAGGCTGTGATGCTTAGGCAAATGATAGCCACTCCCTTCTGCTGCTACTACTAGTAAAAACTTTGTTTGCTGTCTGTTAGGAGGAAGATTCTTCCATTAATAATTTCAAGTTCTTAAAAGATATCAAAGAAAATAAGGTGCATGACATTTTATGACAAGAATGTATTATCCTGTAATATTTTTTGTAACTTTTTTATTTAACTTAACATTTGAAGAATGCTGAAAACACACCTCTTCCGTAAACATTACTCCTAACAACCTTTCCCATAATGCTAGTCCTTTTTCACACCCTTCTTTTTGCAATATCATGTTACGCTCAGCTCTTTTTCTTCTTATTTGGTTCCTCTTTGAGTTTTCTATATTTTATTTTGTTCTTCGTTTGGTATGGTTGTTTATTCTTTTATAGTCATATGTTGATTTATTTGTTTTCCTGTCCCTTGTATGCTGTCCGTGTTTCGTTCTTGTTCTTAAGCGCTAAGAGCATGCTCCTTAGGAGTGCGAATATGCGCTTTATAAATTTTGCATTTATTATTATTAAATAAAGAAAGGAAGTATGGAAAATGAAAATATAAAATTTGAATCATCAGATCAGACAGATGCTTTGCTTCATGCCTTTTTATAAATATGTATTTTAACACTCTGAAATAGTTCAATGTGTCTGGCTTTTTCCATTAAAAGTCATTAAGGGCCTTGCAAATAAGCATGGTTTGTGTCATGAATCTGATCATAATATCTTTCCAAGGAAAAAGGCCTGTAAATAAAAGCTTGGAATATGACATTTGGTGCACTAGTTATATCGCTATAATTTGGGCATTGTTTTTGTAAACTTATATTTTATGATGTGTCCAAATTTTAGCTAGGTAACATAAATAGAATTCTGGTGCAACAGACACATTTTTATTAAAACATGTCATAAGAATAGAAATAATCTTTTCAATTTTTGTAATTGTATTTTGAAAAAAATTGTTACAAATAAATGTTCTGGTTATATTTGGTAAGATTGAAAAATAAGAGTTAACACTGTAACTACCATTTCATTCTGGGGTTGTGGCACTTCTTATGGCAGATCAATATTTTCTGAGCTTTTACTGTAATGATGGTGTATAGGAATTATGGAGTTACATGCTTACTTTTACATCTTTATTTTGAGTGTGACACTCATACTGAGTCATAGGTTCCAAGTGTTATATTAGTACAGTTAAAGCAGTGAAATCTTGTGAGTGGAAAATGGTTTTCATTTACATTGCCTTTCAGTAGTCTGTCCATTTACTTTTACCATGTCTGACCACTAGACAGTGATTGTTCATTGTTATTTAGTGTAGCGGGAGCGCTGTTTAGGTCAGTTTTAGTACTTCTGGTAATGGTGATATATTCTGTGTTATTCTAGTGATGATAGGTCACACAAATATCTATAAGTTCTGGCTTTCAGAACCTTATAAATTGTTAACAAATGCCTAATGTCTGTCCAAGGAGAAGAAAGTGATAAACATTTATATTTGAAAGATTAATTGTACTTGAGTTTATCCCATACTTGTGGGTAAAGACAGGTATCAGCATGTTAGTAATCAAATCATTAGTTAAACTGGATGATGTGGTATTTTGAATTCTTTTTGATGCACTGTCATTTAAGCATTAGCTGCAGTTTTAAAACAAATTACTAACCTGTCAAGTTAATGTCCCATTTTCTTATCTAGCAGTAGCACATTGTATAACATCCTGTCCATTCATTTCATTAATAATCCCTATTGATAAATGAGTGCAATGAAGCAGAATCACGGCAACTTTTATACCATGGATGAATATCTGGGACTTGGAATGAACCATGATCATTGTATTTTTAATTACACAAATGAATCGTTATTGAAACAAAAAATAAATTTGCATCATGTTTAATGCATGTGTAATTTAAAGCTTTAGATGACGTAGGTGACCGTTTGGTGAAGGGACAAAGTTTTAATCGAAAGTGCACTGTTGGAAATTGATTAATGGGGTTTATTTTTTGTTGTTGTTTTATTGTTGACTAATGCACATGAAGTGATTGTTCTGTGAACTTAGCATAAAATGTTTATCATTAGAGTAAATGAGCATAAACCACAATCAAACAAGAGCCACCTCATCATCATAAAAGAAATAATGTGCAACAACCAGACTGGAGCAAAACTACATTTTATAAATCTGGTTTATGACAACCTTTTTTTTAGTTTGCAAAAAATAGATCTCTTTAAAAACTCTGTTGCTTCATTCCTCTTTAGTTGTACTACACAGTGCACAAAAAAAGGTGTGGATAACATGCATCCAGCCATTTGTAAATGTCATTCTCAGGAGTGGCAGTATTGACAAAATCTGTCATGCTTGGTAATGTATCACAAGAAAAGGTGGGGCATGTAGTTGCCAAACTGTTTGGAGGACAAGGTTACCTTTGTTTAAATACCAGGAATAAGATCTTGCAAAGGTAATCATGAAAGCTACAAGGTATATTTGGAAGCAGATGACTCAGAAATAGTGGTATGGTGCCAGGATAGCCACATGTTCTGAGATGTAGATCAGCATCAGAGATAATAGGCTAACAGTCTACAAAAAGTCGAAACATGCTGTCAGTAGATGACAACACGGGAGGGTAGGGGGTAAAGTACCTCAGATCAGGTTTGCAGTAGCTGTGACTGCCTAAAAACACAATCCTTTTGATAATGACATCCTAGTCTTGTGACTTTTTTAAACATGAGTAGAGTGTTGTATAGAAGTTCATAATGTTGATTATAAGAAATGTGTGACTTTTTGCCTACTAAGTGCATTTAAAGCAACGTACTCATAAAACCGTGAATATGAGACATGACTACTCCTATAAAGCATCCTGCACACTTTCATTTGACAAGGCACTGCAGGAAATATTTCACCCTTTTTTCATACTTTAATTGAAAGGTCTACCATAATGGCAAAGTGATTTTTCTTATTCATGCTTACTGCTGATAGTCACAAAGCTAAAACCCCATTTCGCATGACTCACTTGCATAGTTTAGCAGTTGGATATCAGTGTCGTATTAGCATGTTTTTATTCCATTGCATTGACTGAGATCGTGATAAGCTAAATCAGCTACATCAAGGTATCATGGACTTTGACCTTATACTTAGTTTTATATTCAGTCTGGTTTGACATTTGCATTTTTTCTTTTAAAATTTCTTTAAAATTATGGATTCATTTCATCACTGTCAAACTTACTATTTTAAAGTTTTTAAAGAGATACTGATATAATTTAGCTTCTAAAGATCACTGTACACTATTTGCCTCAGTTAAACAACCACAGTACATTACTCCACATGAGTAGAAGTTTACTATTCTTATCTAGAAAACTATGATTCTTCATTTTAAAAACCTCCCTCAGCACCTTTTTTGCCAAAGTGACTGGGTTTAGTTCAGTATTAGATTTGGGTTATTATGCAAGTGGATTTTAAAACATCATTTTTAAGGTCAGTGTCACAGGAGAGTTTCCCCACACATAAGAATTTAATTAGCTCAGACATTATTATAATCCAGAGCTCTGTGGTTGGTGGCACACTAGCTAAAGCGCATGTCACCATGACATTGAGAATCGGGTGGTGGCTTTATATCTCTGGACTCGCCCATACCTCATTTTGAATGTGACACCTGTTTATAGTTCTAGCCGTTGGTGGTTTTCTCTGTGTACTCCAGTTTCTTCCAACCTGTCTCTCAGTATGTGTGTGTGAGAGACGATTTTAATGATACTGAATGAATTTGTGAGATGCATTTGATGCCTACTGAAAATATGTGCTGGCACAACTTCATATACTGTGCCTTGAGTATGCCTTTGTCGGTGGAATAAACAAGTTTTTATTAAATTTTGATGAAGTGTAATAGGTAAATGAAAACTGAAGTTCAACGTTTTGTCTTTGTGGCAGGACCCTTTGTAGATGTGGTGACAGCAGATTTGAAACTGACAAACCCCACAGAGAAAAGGATATGCTTTAAAGTCAAGACAACAGCACCAAAGCGCTACTGTGTTCGACCCAACAGTGGGATTTTGGAGCCCAATAAATCAGTTACTGTTGCAGGTGCTTTTGCCTATACTGTACCTGACTTCTGGTAACAGATTTAGTGTATTCTTTAGATGATTTCGTCAAGTATCGTAGTGCTCCTTGCAGGCTAAAGGTTTTTTTATTTATGTGGGGGGGGGAGGGGGGATTATTAATGGGCAGTATATGTTTCATCTGTTGAAAGAATTGACACTTAAAATCTTAAAAAAAATAATTTGAAAACTGAAGTCATTGAGATTTAGTGGCTTTAGTTTTGTGCATCTGGATGCAGGCATATACATAGCATAGCTCATTAGTGTGTGTGCATGTGAATGAACAAAGATAAGATGATATTAAAATATAAACAAAACATCATTTTTCTTGATTTCAGTGATGCTTCAACCTTTTGAGTATGACCCTAGTGAGAAGAACAAACATAAGTTCATGGTGCAGTCTATGTATGCCCCAGATGGAAAAATAGAGAGCCAGGACCAGCTGGTGGGTCTCTATTTAATTAAGAGGTGCTTGAACTGGAGCACGAGTTTGTTTTTTAGAATTCACTTATTTTACTCCTTTTCTACTGTTTTAATTAAGCTTTTACTTTTATTAAATTTTGTTTATAACACCGATCTATTTGGGGATTTTATATCTCATGCAAGTGAGTACAGTGACTAATGTGAAGAATCTGCATAACAAATTTATTTGCATGAAGCATGAGTGGAAAGTTTAATGTTGGTTATTGAAGACATAGTTCTTATATCTTATGACTGATATGGATAAATGTGACTGGTGAAAAGAGTTGTGTGAAGGGGACTCGTGCTCAATTTTCATATGTGAAATAAGCTGTATACCATGATTTTTAAATTTTTTTTAAGACGGTTCATCCATTTTTGTTTCAAATTTGCATGCTGTTAGTATTGTATTTTGAGCATTTTGCCACCATATTTCTGTTGAGGTGACAGTATTGTCAACCAGTAAAAGTAATTTGGAATGCAGTGTCCTTTCAAACACAAAATGAGAAGTATTTTTTAAGAACGATTTGGTTTTTTTTGTTTTTTTTTATATGTTATCAAAATCCCGTTGACAGATGTGACAATTTGCTATGAAAAAAGATTGTTTAAGCTTAGCTATACAGTTATGCACTGTCAGCAGGTTCTCTTCTTCTCTTTCCCCTTATCTATCTGACTCACTGTTGCATGGGTGTTAATGTATGCATTTGCTATCTTCCTAGTTTCTTGCACTGTAGTGCACCAAAATTGTTTTGGATGGTGTCTAGGCTGTACAGATTAAAGCAAAACTTTGTCAAAGGTAGTCTAAATGTGGAATAGTCAGGGTTAGTCCTGGCATAGTTTTGAGACCACAATAAAAAATTTTATGACTCGTACCTGATTACACTTGTAAGGCAGACTGAGTGGACAAGAAAAAGGAAAGAAGCACAGGGGAAATATTTGTAGGTGTTAACATCTTTTATCACATTTTCCCCTTATGTTTTACAGTGGAAGGATGCTCCTCCAGAGAGTTTGATGGACACAAAACTGAAATGTGTTTTTGAGATGCCTGAAACTCCACCACAGGTAAGAAATTATCAACATGAGAGAGAAATGCACTAAAATATTTTATAGGTTTAGGGCAGTTTAGCTGTCACAAGATGCAGGTTGTTATAATACTATGACCCAAAGCATGTATTATGGTGAGGATATCAAAACACTGCTGGAGTTAACCTGGAAACATTGGCTTAATCTTATCCACATGTTGGCTTGTATGCACTTAATGATTTTGTAATATTTTACTTATCCTTTTTATACCTGGCTGGTACATAAGGCCTAGAGACCTCCATTTTTTTTTCTTTCATAGAGTAAGTCTGAAAGGATGTTGATTCTGAAGATTTTTAATTGTGTATTCCTCTTAAGTTCTTTGGATCTCTAGATTTCTTTTATCATGGCCAGGGCTTCTGCTTACGCAAAAAATTGCGTACAGTACGCATTAAAAGTTCGGAGGACCCCTTCAATTTTCGTCAATGGGGTCCCATTCAAATTTGGGCGAAAAACAGGGACCCCTTTAAAATGTGAAGAAGGGGTTCCTGGGACCCCAAAGAATTTAGCCTTAGCAGAAGCCCTGATGGCTAAGGCTTGATTTGGATGAGAGTGGTGTCCATTCTGTCTAGAGGGTGACAGCTCTTCATCACATTTCATCTTTGGTCCTTTTCTCTGCGTATGGTTTAGTGTATACTGGTGGTATGCAAATCTGTGACATTATTACCTATGTTTCTGAACTGGTTTATGTGTCTTTGCAACGAGTTTCATTTTTCTTGAGCATTTTATTTCACCTATAACATGTGTGCCATATATAAGATCTGTACATCATTTGGATCACTTGTGCCGACTTGACTGAAACTTTCTTGGCACTGCGGACCATGCAGTTTTCCATTTTCTGATCTGTGGGTCTGTGCTTTATGGCTGCAATTTCTGCAGTATAGATCTTGTATCTCTGTTCCTCAATGATATTGCTAATGATGAGTGTTTTATCGTGGATTCATGGTTTTATGTTGTCCTGCTCCACATGTTTTGAGACTGCTTTTTGAGTGCTTGGATACTCAACTGTATTGCCCTAAAACTTGAAGGGAAGTATTCAGACAAATCTTTAACTCCCCTTGATGGAGACTTGAAATGTTGCTCTGTTGGCATTCTCACTTCTTTTGCCTGTGTTTACTTTAAGTCCAATTTTTGATGCAGTTTTGGTCAGATTGTTGATCTTTTCCTGAGCATTCTTGGGTTGGCATAGTGTAGCAATGTCATCAGCATAATCTGTCTTCCAGTACCAACATAAGGGTCCAGAGGATTTCTCTTTTCTTGTCTTTAGTGAATCACAGTATTTTAACTCATTTATATCGCAGTCTTTTGTATTAAAAATAATTCATTTAGTTTTTAAAACTGTTTGATTTTATTCTATGATAGGTTCCAGTCCAGGAATCAATGCAGGAAGAAAAGGCAAAGATTACAAAAACGGAACCAGTGACCCCACCAAAGGCAAGATACTTGTTAATTTGTTTGAAATCTGAAGTATTATTTTATAGACAGTATTTTCTTTTGCATATTTCTTTTTGGATGTTTTGGTGTACTTTTAGAGATGAGGATTTGTATCTTCATTGGATTTATAGTTCATTAGAGTTCAACTTATCTTGCCGTATTGCATTCATGTTCTTGCTTGTGCCCATATTATATGTAGTTCACAATTGCAGACAATTGGTGGATCAGGTGACGACCTGAAAAGAATGGCAGATGAAAATCGTAGGTTACAGGCAGAGGTCAATACATTGAGGCAGAAAATAACCAACTGAAGGTTAGTATTTTTTGAGGGTCAGACAAAAAAATGTAACATTTTCTGTTCAAGGGTGTAGGTAAGGGGAGGATTCATTACAGAAATTAAAACTTTTTTTTAAATTTCTAATTTTAATGAAGGACACTTTTGAGAGAACTAGAATCAAGGGTACATACATTTTTCATCTTGTTTTGGTGCTCAACCCCCAACAATATTGTTTTAGTCCCAAGTAATTTTATTTGGTAATCATGTCTTCTGTGCACATTTTATTTAGTTGTCAAGGTTTATTCTGTGATGGGTAATTTCTCTTCGTCAATACTATAGCAATTTTTTTTCCAAGTGTTGCTTTGCTGTGATGTTTCTGTTAAACGTACACCTATAAGAAGACACTTTTAAGTTGCACAACTGTTCTCCTAAAAAAATTTGGTGAGTAGATGTTTAAATTTTTAACTAAAACATTTAGATGAACTTATCTATAGTTTTGTTTTATTCTTGCTTTTATATATATATTAAA
Organism: Pomacea canaliculata; assembly: GCF_003073045.1. NCBI lineage: Eukaryota > Metazoa > Mollusca > Gastropoda > Architaenioglossa > Ampullariidae > Pomacea > Pomacea canaliculata. The sequence goes on along the minus strand of NC_037601.1, from coordinate 18,804,931 downwards.
CACTGCAGGATGAAGGTACCAGGCTGAGGAAGATAGCCATGTCAGACACTGTGTCATCCACTCCATCTGTTCCTAGCCATTCATCAATGTCTACAGTATCCACAGCTAATCCCTTTCCTCCTGTTGTCTACATCATTGCTGCGGTTATCATTGGTCTGTTGATCGGAAAACTTATCCTCTGAAAAACTCTTCCTGCCATGTCACAACAAAGTTGTGAATAAATACTTTGTAATTAAGGACAGTCCACCTCGCAAGACTTGACTGATTGTTACTGATTTTGATACTTCTGCACTGCCCTTCCACAGGGACATTTCCTTTCTTCACCAATAAAATAGGGGATTAAAAAGCCTAGAATAACGTACAAACTAGGATTTGATTGTTAGATGTTAGCTGTCCCAGCTAATGTCTCAAGTGCTTTTTCTTAAACATGGATTCAAATATATGGAAATATGGGTTTTGAGGGACAGACTTAAACTTATATTGCTAACAAGATATTGAAATGATCATTTGGCAATTGCCAGCCCAAGAAAAATGCAGCATTCTGAATAGCTATCTTTGAAAGATTGAATGCGATCTTTTTGTTTTCATGAATTCTCAGACAGATGTTAAAAGTGACAAAAATGAAAATATTTGCATTTAAAATTTTCCCCTCACAACTTAGCAGATAATGGCATTAAGGAGTTTTATGGAATCTATATTTTCTTTTATATCCAGGGCAGAGTACTCTGTGTGAAAATGAACAGTGTTTCATGTCCATGGTGAAATAAATACAAAGATGAGTGATTCTCTTGGCAGTTTTGTCTGCTTTTTTTTTTTACCTTTTATTGTATGGAGTAAACTGATATTCAACCTAATGGTTCAATTTTTCTCTTCAAACAACAAGCATTAGTGATGATTTTGCAGCCCCTGTAAGATGTATTTAAAGACATTTTAAAGAATATTATTCAGTCAGAATATCTTCATCTGCTTGGTTCTTTTTTTTTCTTTCTCCTGAAAAGATGACAGTCGATATTCATGAGTTAATGTCTAAGCCTAAAAAGGTTTTAGGGAGCTGAGGTTATATCCTCAGAAGTCTTCAAGTATTACTGTTCTGTTCTAGATACACGGTTTTATTTGGTCCAGTATGTACCAAAAGGCTTGATTTATTTTGAATGTCAGGAAACTTTTTAGAAATAATCTTGAGCATTCATGATAAAGGAGGATCACAATTATAACATAATGAACTTGACATCAGAATCATTATTTGGGATCATATGGGTTGAAAATCCTTATCCCTCTCCATTTTGTAAGTGAGGAATAAAATCAGTTTATAGTCCTAATTTGCATATTGATAGAGGCAACTGTAAAGGTTAGCTTGCAGTGTTTGGAAATAGTGCTATATGGAATGTGTTACAATGCAATAGAATTTATAAAAACATTTCCCAAGGTGATGCTTCGAAAAGTCACAAGGCCTGTAAAATATCTGGGGAAGCTTTTGACCTTAAATCGCCTTTATTCTGGTTTAAATAAAGGCCATGAACAGATAAGCAAGTTATAAAGCACAAGTTCTACATCATATTGCACGTTAATGGTATTTTTACTTAAAAATATGAACACTTTAGCAGCACTGAAATCAATGTCTTCATGAGCATGCCGTCATGAGTGTGTGCACACAGGTGTAAAATGTGACTAATATTTATCAAGAGTTCACCTCAGGTAAAAGACTGGTCAGTGGAAACATTGATAGGAGGGAGGGGGCAACCAAATTCTCTTCATTAGAGATTTTTATGCCAAGGAATAGTTTTTTTCCCTTTTGTAATATTTGCGTATTATAAAATTTTGAATCTTAAATTTATCCTTGGGAGGTAATTCCTTATGGTTCATTAAAATGTTTAGCTTGACAGATATTTTCAAATCCAAATAGCTGAGACCTGCAAGTAAATTGCCCAACTGGATAAAAAGTCAATTAACAGCTGCGTATTTACTTTCATAATTGGACATGTCCTGAAATCAGCTGAACACTCAGGAAAACCAACAAACTGTCCCCTTTTTGTCTACCTTACTCTCCCGAAGAACAGCAAGATGCAAGTTGTAAATAAATGGAGATAAAGAATGCTAAAATGAGGAATCTTAGGTTCCTTTCTACTTGCAGATTGTCACCAATAAAGTGAAGGTGACTGTCCCGGGTTCAGCTCTCATCTTGGGCACACTGTTCTTTTGCTGCTTGTGACATTTGTTTACAGGGCTGGCTACCTTGCAGCAATATAGCCTTAGTTGCTGGCTTGGCATAAAACACCAGCCACTCCCCCATCCCTCTACAGAAACTTTTTCAAGGAGGGGTTAACAAAAATGCAAAGCTGAAGTTTTAATCTCCATTTTAAACATGATTGAGCCACACTTCAACTTAAATCTTGCACTGTGGAAAACACTGTTAGACCTGAACGTTGCCGATCAGCTTTGAAAAGGGCATTAACAGTCAAAATGATACTGAAATCCTTGCTGTTCTCATGTGGTTCGTGAATATGATAGGTTTCTTTGTTTATTAACAGCCTTCAGGAATCAGTACTTGCCAACAGTTTAAAAAAAACTGTCAGTACATCATTAAAGTTTATTTGATTTAGGAGCATTTATAAAGCAATATTTTTTATTAAAAATCCTTCATTTTTCTGTGTAGGTCAAAGAGATTTATGTTGTATTTCAGCTTGGTACATTTTTCTTTGCTTGTGCTAGTTTAAGATTTTGCATACAGCATTCTTCATAATGTAATTTTCTTAAAAACTTATGGTCATAGATCATCGGAATGAGTTTGTCTTAGCAAATCATTTATGATTTTTGTAACAGAGTCTGTTTCAGGAAAATCAATTTTTGAGTTGAAAGTGAGCTTGAGTCCGTCTCTGAAGTTCTGAACCGAAACCAGGTCTAATGAAGAGACTGGTATCAGAATCTTAAGTGGTATTGTGTTGTTTGCAAACGCAAATAAATGGCTCGACTGTAACATTCAGTATAGTGAGACCATTTCATCACATTTTGAAAGAGTGTTTAGTGGTAGATTTGTGCACATATGGAAAGCATGTGGTTTTTGGTTTAAGCCTTCCTGATCTCTTCTTGTCTGTATGCCTTTAGAGAAATTGAATAAATTTTGGGGAATAAATGAGAGGCCCAACTTGAATTTATGTTGTTGAGTCTTCTTCCCTAAAAGATTTGGAGCAATGTTTTTCTGCCACCCACAATCCTTTCCCCTTAGAACATAGATTTTGTTCTTTTTATGTGAATAGCTAACATCGTGTACATGTGTAGATCATGTTATGAAAAGGTATAAAAGGGAGAGTCAGTAGTTTAAAAAAAAAATACAAGCTCCTCCTCAAAAAATATCATCAGCAAGAATAGCCATTTGTGCATTAATTTTTTTTGTCAAATGAGAAATAGACAACAGAATGCAGAAGGTGTGCCTGTAGATATGAAGATTGTATTTCTTTTTTTTCTTTTTTTTTTTTTTTTTTTTAATCTGTTGTAAAATTTTGTGTTTTTTTAAAGGGTTTCTTCACTGCAACTGACAAGCTACATAGAATTTAAAAATTATTTACCTACAAATATAATCATTTTTGGAAAGGGATGTCATCTTGCCCATAACAGAAGTATGTACAATTGTTTAGCCCTTTTTTTTTTTTCAAAAGAATGGAACCTAGGAACAGGGTTTTTTATGACTAATAATATGATCAGTCAGCCAACAGCTAACATTTTTGCACATTTTGTTTGCCTTAAGTTTCTGTTGAAATCTGTGAACAAGATGACATAATAATTTTCTATAGGTGGCAGAGCATGTGAGCATTTGATTGGCCTTTGTATGGTGAAGAACTGAACAGCGCATATTACATTTCATGAATTCGTATGGGCTTATGCAGATAAGGTTTGACTGGCTCCTGTTGAAAAGGAATCAGGTGCTAGTTATTCTTTCGATATGCTGTAACAGGATGTAAGTGGACCTTAATCTAATAATGGATTGTTTATCCATTTTTAACATTTTGACTTTTGCACCTCGGATACAGAAGCCCCAGTCTGTAACTGCTTTATTCCTTCAGGTAGAATATTTGTCATTGCACTTGCGACCTCTAATCAGCTCCCATGGCTGACTATATTCTTGACATTGTTGACACATCAGTTTCTACACTCACAAGATGATTATCAGATTTGTTCCAAGCTGTATATAACTGCTTGCAGTTTGTTTTTTTTGTTTTTTAAGACCCTCTTAAGTACAGTGTGCCAGCATCTCTTGCAGCTTACTCAGATGATAATGTGTGCGTGAACAGGAGAGCAAGTAAGCTGTGTGATTCAGATGTCTGAAAGAAATTCTATTAGCAGAGAGGCATCTGTATGCATTCATTCTAAGAATATAATAGTACATTTCTGTATTTGATATTTCACTAAAGGGATTCCTGAGAGAAAGTTATATATATATAGTTTATACTAAGATACACAGGTAAATGCAACCAATGTATATAGTCTGCTCTTGTCCTTATACGCCATAATCTTTGGAAGCAGAATTAAAGTGGTAAATGCAGATTTCTTTGTACAAAGTCCCTTGGTGAAAGGGCAATAAATTTTTACTTTGTATCCATTTTAGTGAAGATGCAGATGCGGGCCTACGTAGAAATAAAATGTAGGTGTGCATGGAGGAAAAAATTGGGAAAAATCTGAATATATGTAGTACATGTCAGTGATTAAAGTCAGGCTAAAGTATTTGTGTATATTTTGTTTGGTGTGACTGTGAACGGCTTCTGTTACATCCTTGTGCAATATGTGCATTCTTGAGACTGTCTTTTGTGAAAAGTCTTCTTGCAGTTTTGAGTATTCTGTATATAAGTTGTTCAGTCTGCTTTTCTTTGGATGTTATCTATGCAGAGAATCTTGTCATGTTGAGTATTTTAGTTTTTCCAGAATGAAGCTTAATCTACATTCTGTCTTGCAGTGGCATGAATTGTGGCTGCTTTCTACATTATAGTCTAGAATTGCAGCCTGTTTTTCTAGAGCACTATTCATTTTTATAGAACTGCACAGATAGATCTGGGCGATATTTTGGGGGAGGGGTTAGCAAACAAGGTAGTAGTGAATGAGTGATGTGAAGATGCTATCAGATAAAATTTTGTAATCTTTTTCTCCCCAAGTTTTAAATTGTATGGGTTAAATGTTGATGCCTTACAGTTGAGAGTATAGTTTTTCATTGCAGGCATTCAATAATAATGGTCTGAACTTTTTTTGCACTTGCGTGACAAATGTTTCTGTTTCTCCAGTTTCATTAAAAGTTGCTTCTCTCCAATGTAGAGTGCCAAGAACTCTCTCTCCTTTGTATGTCAGATGTTTATTGTGTCATAATCATCTGGTTACTGAAGTATTACCATGAAATCTCCAGCAAAGCATCTTGCATCAGTTGATTTTATATAATTGAATCATCTGTTAGCATTTGCATCCATTGGTTTGGGGAATACTTTAGGTAATGTGAAAGTGAAGCCTAGGTGCTAAGCAGCACTGTACAAAAGCAAAGTTGTATGGAAAGTGCATTATCAGAACCAATTATTAGACATGTATAGGTAATGTTAAAAAGTTCCTTTTGGATATTTGCAAATTTCTATGCAGTATGGGATTTCACACAAGCAGGTTTGTTGGGTGAAAGGGTGCCCTTGGCTTTCATTTATCCACTGGCTAAATTATACATCTACAGTACAGTCCTGGAAAATACTGTTAATTTTCAATAACAGTTACATAAGATGGGGTTGGGAAGGGGTGCCCATCAATATCTGCTCAGATATTTTTTCTTCCCAGAGCTGTGCAGTATAAAGGGGGTTAAGAAAGGGGAAAACGTTTACAGAGGAATTCTTCATTCATGAACTTGTTAAAGGTATTTACAGCCTTTGCCCCAATGATAGACTCCTCACACTCTGCATCGTAAGGTTAACTCTAATAATCTGAGCGTAAACGGTAATGAATTGCCTCCCTTGTATCAATTTGCTGCATTGTTGACATTGATCAATATGGATCTATCGTAGCATGGAGAGGCTGGTATACATTTGCAACTCATGTCTTTATTATTGTTATTTCTAGCAGCCATTCCCTTGAGGTTAGGTTGTGATTCCTAAGTAACTCTACTTTCAGATGATAATCAGTGGGATCTCGTGAGATTAGAACATGTCAAGTCTACAGTGGTAATTTTTCTGCAAGAAAGTGCTATGTGTTATGGTGATGCTTACAATATTTCTCGTGTGCATACACATGTGATTGAGAATGTATGTGCATGTACATGCCTGAGAAAAAGTTGTTGGAGGGATGCATACCTGCACAGGTAGGTTCATTGCCAAGTATTACAAAGTTTTATTAATTTTTTTTCATTAATCTTTTACTGTTTAATTGGCTACTTTTTTTTAACTTTTATTACTTAAAATAACTGCTAACTGAAAAGATACTATGTTATTAGAAGAAAAGCTGTAAATCTAGGCAAGTCAAGGTACAGATACCTCTAAAAGTTTAATTTGCACTATAATGCTAAATCTACATAATGCATTTAAAATGTGAATTATCTCTAACCAGCGTGAGAAAATTCAACAAAGTAGATAAGATCTGTTTTAGAAACAATTTTATACGCAAAGGCAACACTTTGCTCTTGAATAATTATGCCACAAAAAAAACTTCGTTGACTAAGATTCTGTTCATGTCAGTTATTTAAAGGCCTATGTGTAACATTTGTGACCATGAACTGCTTGCCAAGGGATAGGCTGCTACACTGCCTGCTTTGTATAGTTGTAATTTTTTAAAACTATAAATAAATCGAACAGATAACAGTATATGTTTAGTGCTTTATATGTGTGAAAGCTGGCAAGAATAAGACGGTCGAGTAGGTTTTATGTATGGATTTAAGTTTATATACCTGTGAGTTGCACACACTAAGACTGATCAGACTTTACATTCTATAACGCAGTTATTAACATTTAATGGTGGGTGTAACCGTGTAACTTGGTAACAGCTGTTCAAGGTGTCGATTGCTGTCCTTCCTTGAGTATGAACAGAAAGACAGCAAGAAAATGTCCAAGAGAGGCGACTGTGTGATGCCCCGCCCATCATCCATGTATAGTGATGGGAGCGAATCGCGCCCTTTGATTGACATTTGCACGGTGAAAACAAAATAGCAAAATATTTGCTTTCAACTAGGAATATTTTTATTGTCAGAAAATACCAGTAAAGGCAGAGAGAAAGAAATAGAAAGGGTTTAAAGAGACTTGGACACGATCACGCGTCTGTGTGACTATAAGCACATTTTGGGTGGGCGGGGTAAAACAACGGGTGTTTCAGCGGTTCTCTATCACATGTATTTAAAAAAAACAGGTGATCCTGATCATTGTGAAAGGACTACATTTCGATGCTCGATGCTCCTGCTGTGCTAATGAAGCCAAAGCGAGATTATTATTTTTTTGTTTTGTTTTTTTGGAGTGAAAAATTTCAATTGCCTCCCTCATCCCTGTTAAGTGGTTTGAATGGCCGAATAAATCAACATTATCAAAGATGTTCAACTTCTGACGCCGTGTGATGTCGGCACAGTCGTGAACTTTCTGTTGCGATCGAGTGCGTCGGAGCTGAAAGCGTTAGTCTCCATTGCAGTAGTCGTGAAATAATTTTCGTAAAGACCAAATTGCGGATCACAATGTCCTAAAAGATGTTACGAGATCAAACTTTAAGAGCAGCGGGAATTTAACTAAAAGTGTTCAGGGTGGGTGAGAAGGGAACTGGCTCCTCTCCCTCACTTCTCTGTCTAAAGTGAAAATGAAATACAGTCTGCACTCTGTATCCGCGGACGACAGGTTGCGCAATAACCCCCGCGAACGTGGAAAAACCGCAAATAATTCAAGGTCTCTCCACCATAACCTTAACTCTTAATATTGTGTACCATATTTGACATGCAAAGAAATGAAAATAACTCATCATGTGTGGTAAAATATAATAGCAATTATTAATATATTAATAATTTTTATGGGATTTATGATATGCCGAACATTTTTTCCTTTTATTTTTTTCAAAAGTATTTTTGTGTATGCGCTTCCTCCACGATTCAACCAAGCAGGCCACAAAACTTATTTTTAAAAATCCACGAAAACTCACGAATAATAAAAACTGTGTAAGTGAAGTTAAAGCATGCTGAGCGCCGACTTTCTGTTTTCCACAACCACTTTCGTCAGTCTACTTTCTCTTTCTCTCGCTGTGGAATATATTCATAAATAAGTCATTTAAAAAATGATCTGTAAAACCGTTTCAATGTGCGAATATAATGTGATTGCAGGACATACTCTGAGTGTCAACGCTTTGTATTTCTCTCAAACACCAATTTTAATAGTTTTCATCTTATTACAAGATTAATTGCTTTTGGTGTTGTGAGCGACGTACTCTCTAGCGTGAGGAAACAAATTATAGATGATTAATTAATTGTTGTGATACTTAATTTTCATTTTTGGTTATAATAAATATGTGTTCTCTTTCTAGTGCATATAGTGCAATGCAACTTGTTTTTCAACCGGTTTTATTATAATTTTTATTAATTATTTTTTTTTTTTGCTTTGTGAGTTTTTTTTCAGTGACGTTCTGTTTAGCAGCAGACCATAACCAATGTCACCGTGTATTTTAGCAACTTCATGAAAACAAGTGTAAAGTTGGGAAGTTGTTGTGTAATAAACATTAACTCATAATCATCGATAGTCTCTTTCAGGGGTCTCCAACATGTACAGGGCGGTCCGGTGGCGCATCGGTTGGCGCCTCTCACCGATACAGTGAGGACTGGCTGCCCTGGGTTCAGATCTCGTTTCGGGCACACTGTTCCTTCTCTGCTTGTGTTTACAGGACTGGCTGCTTTACCGTGATGTAGCCTCATATGCTGGCTCGGCGTAAAACACTGATCCCCCACCCTGAACAAGACAAAATTGGGAACTTTATCCCAGGGCATCTTTGTCACCGCTTTATAACCACGGCTCCATGGGTAAAACAACCTCTGCGGGGTCCGGACACCGCTTTATCACTTCGGGAACAAGATGCTCGTCCTCGAGTTTCTCATGTTGCCCCAGGGGCCGTAGTTATAAAGCGAGGGTAATCATTACTCGTGTACAAGATGGGAATTCAAGAAAACAAAAGTCGTGTCTCTCCAGACCTCGTGGGATTTGCTGTGTGCTACTTTACCTTAGGGAAACTTTTTGCCACAAACTATACGGTCCCAAGTGTAAACGTGGAGTACTTCATTTTATAACCGCGGAGACAAGTCGCTTGCCCTCAATTTACACGGGACGACCATCTACATTCGCTTCAGAATGTTGCCCTTGGTTTATAACTACGGTTTCACGATGGCAAGCCGTGTAGTTGTTGGAAGACACGAAGACCCAGTGGCTTACTCTATTTCTTCCAGCTTCAAGTCTTCTCACTTGGATGATCAAAGAGCTTTTAAGACTGCGCATGTACAGGGCTTTCTTTTGATGACCCATCTAAAAAAAAGTTTGGCAGGTGTTTGTGCTACAAGCCTACAGCACGTGATATAAGCGGGTGGACGCCAACACTGTGGCAAAAAGCGGGGCTGTCAGTTCTGTGGCACCCTGCGAAAAGGTATATAACTATATATGATAGAGAACTGTACATACAGATGAAATAATAAGCTTCTGGCAACTTGCATAAAAGATGCTAAAGGAAGTGTGGTGGTGGTGGTGGTGGTGGTGAGGAAATTGGTGTTTTACGCTGATCCAGCAACTAAGACAAAATAGCCAGCCCTGTAAACAATGATATGAAGAAAAGAGAAAGAAAATTGCAAAGGAAATAAAGGGAAGAGAGGGTACTTGTACATGAATATTTTGATACAACTTTCGGTCAGGTATCGACATCCGGCAAAGCACACTTGCATGTTGAGAGTGATGGTGGGCTAATACCGACATGTCTGCTACCACTTTCGGAGACTTGAGCTGATGTTCTTCAAGCCGCACGTGCGTGCATGATGTTCTGTTCTCGCACAGGACTGATCCCGAACTCCGATACAAGCAGGGTTTGCATGCTGCTTGACCTAATCATCCTAGCTGGCGTTGATAGACACTCGGGGTTAAAGTGGAGGAGCGGTGGGCGGGTAGGGAGGTCTGACAAAACACACAGATAAACGCAACCTGCCTGACGGGGATCCCCACCCCAACTTTTGCACTTCCATACCCTCTCGCCGGGTCACCGCCTCCGGCCCTACCCCCATCACGCCCGCGATTAAAGGATCGACGCTGTCGTTACCCCGAGAGCTTGACAATCGCGCAACAACAGCCGTCGCTAAGCCTCGAGCATCGGTTCTTCTCTCCAACTTCTCTGTCAGTCGCACCGTCTTTGATCTGATGCGTGATTCCCTCTACTCCGCGGCCGACTTTGCTGCCCATCACTCACACAAATTCATCCCTCGCCCGTCCCCAGGTCATCGGTCATCCAGCGAGGATTGGCCGCCGACGATAAGACAATCTGCCAAATGAGCAAAAACGTGACGGCGGGGCTAACCGGTCGCCATCCCCACCCCACCCCACTCCCACCCTCGTCACATCAGTTTTCGGCGCAACGACATGGCTTCATCCGGCGAGGCTTTGCACCGGCTGCGCGCCCTGCAACCTGATAATGAGAGACAATAGGTGTCGGAGTCGATCGACCTAGTGTCGGGGTGTGTGTTGGGGGGTAGAGGGCAGGGTAGGAGTGGTAGATGCGCAACTAATCGTATCTGTCTGCTTTTCGTTCCAGAAGTCGACGAATTGTGTTTGTAACAATCTTTTTTTGTGTAGGTGGTCCAGGTAACAGCGGTTTGCTGTCCGTGTGTGTGTTCTTAAAAAAAAGAACTTACAATGTATGATTGTTATGTATATTGCCATAGTAACAGCTGGGTAAGTTATTCCAATTCTTCCAACCTCCAGTCGTATGTACACACATGCATTCATACATGAAGTAATATACTTGCTGTGTGTGTGAAGAGAGTTGATAGTATCATTTGTTGTTCTGAGTTGATGAACAGTAGATGATATTTGTCTGGCTTTTATTATTGACGAGGTCTAGTGGTGTGTATTTTCAGTGAGGATCAATAAAGTAGAGATATTGTTGTCACATACACCAAGACTATTCTTTCATGGGTAAGAACGAGAAAGAAAATAAAAGGTTAAAAAAAAAAAAAACAAGGTTTGAGATTGAGACCTTTTCTGGAGAAGTCCGTGACACGCTGTGAAGTCTGGGGAGGACCTAATTAGAAACAGGATACTTCAAAGGGTTACAAGAGAATTATGCTACACAGTCGGGCTTAGCCTGATGTTGTGTGGTGCTTAAGTGGCGTCGCCTAATTATACCACTTATCTGAAAGGTAACACTAATTACCCACCGTGGTAGTCATCAGACCGGAACCCCTTTCACCAAAGTGACAATGTCTTCACTGACTTCGTCCTGTCACAGTTTTATTGAGATGAGTTAGAGTGGATAAGCTCCGCTCAGATACGTATCGTCAGCTCGCAGGCAACAGGTTAGAGGAAGCTGATAGTCTTGTGGTTAGAGCAGCTGCACCTGAACCCGAAGGAGTCCATGTTCGATACCCGTGCGACGCAACGCACTTCGTCTAGTTGATTCAGCTGTGGAATGGGAGGGTCAGGTAAGATAAAGCAAGGGAAATGACATTGTTATCACTGTTACAAAAGATCTGCTTCCGTGGTAAATGGCCGAACTTTCCAACGGTTGTAAATCACCTGTTATTGACTCTATTCAGTATTACTGGTCATTCGTGGAGAATAATGTAGTTACTGCTACTGTTAACATGGATTGTCGACAACGTGAAGATTATTTACCTGAAACACTAAAAATTATTGAGGACTTGTATAAGACTTGTAAAGACATCAGTCTTCTGGGTGCAGGATCCAAATGGTTTGCCGTCGGATGCCAGTGACAATGCTTCTTTTTCTTTTAAATGTCAGAGAATTTGCATTCTCTGGATTGGGGGTAGCGAGGGGGGAAACAAATGGAGTGGAAATGACAACATAAGAAAGAATAAACATCTTTAAAAAAATCTTCAAAACCTAATTCAACCAACAAGTCTCTGCAACATTTAGTCGCCATCTTTCATTCCCTGCCATCTCCTTCGCGCTTCCTCACCACCCCAACCACCCCACACACCCACCCACCACCCAACCACCCGCTTGATCTGCAACTCATCGGTCTCGCCTACCGAACAATCCTTGTAATGTGTCGGGCCACCGCCAGCAACGTTAGCAACAACTGTCACTGCAGGCGCAAAATACCAAATGGCCCTCGATGCCACCGCAAGGTGGACGAGGCGAGGCCGGGGCCATCATAATGGGCCCTGTCTCTGTGTCGGGGCAGATAAGATTGCAGGCAAAGAGCGGAGCCCCTTTTGCTCCCAAGATCAATTTCGTAAGTCATTATATGATAAGGGAGCAGCGTGGCAGACGGACGGATCGCTCGCGCTGCGTAACCCTGGTGATGCGCGCGCATCCTCATCGGCAGGCGCGCGTGCGCGTGCGCGTGCTGGCGGCGAGAAATACTTATTCAAATTTTCGGCTGCCAGTGGGTCTTGGGGGACGTTCGATCGGCTTTGTTACGAAAGTGTTAACACCCGTTCAACGATGAGGACTTTCTTGCAAGACTGACGTAGAAGGTAAAATTCGAGTGTCATAGCCGTTAGTACTGGTCCCTAAGGGTTAGTGAATGTGAGTGGCTCACTGTGTGTAGAGTGCTGCGTGTGGAATGCAGAGCCTAACCCTCTTGTTTTCGTTACAATCTCTGATAAGTCAGGAACTTATTTCTGTTTGGAGAGTTTTTCAAGCCACAGGCTCGATCAGGATTTGAACAAGCGAACTTTTTTGTACCACAAGGTCGGGTGACATCGTTCTAATCAACCGTTTGATATCAGGCAGCACGACTCCAATCGATGTTTGCACGTGCAAGAGAAACCACATGGTGTAGTAATAATAATAATAAAGTACATTAATGTTACACAGCTTCATAAACATGTTACCTGCGTTTTAGATAATTAAACGTAAACAAAGAGAGACACAACGGCCTCTACACATGGACGCACGCGCAGACACACAACATCAGTAAAAGATCAGATAAGCCAAATTACAAGTGAAGGGAATAGCCATTGGTCATTTCAGTTCGTCAGACTGAAATACTCATTTACACTTTTTTTTTTTTGAAGACTGATAGCATCTGACCACCTCCACCCTTAACCTCCCCCACCATCCCTCCCAACAACCACAATCGAGTGATGTTACGTCTGTCAACACTCCGAGCGTATCTTGATATGGCCCGCCAATGTTTCCCTTTGTTAACGAGAATTTTGTGGATGACAGAAGCTCCTGACTGCCTGCTGTCCAGCCTACGTGAAGCTGTAGATCGCCATTAAGATGTCACGCGCACATCACGCGCACAGGAAGCAAGCCTCGTGGCGCACAGTCGCATGTCGGCGTCCTCTTCGTGAAGTCAGCTGGACCCTGGACCAGGGGGAAAGAGGGGCATGCATGCTCGTTCGCATCTTTTTACACACACACATGCCACTCAGTCTAGGTTACTAGGTCTTCACACGTTCAGGAAGAAAAATGAAAGCGACGAAAAAAAAAAAAGCAAAAAATCTGGAATGCAAGCAGAAGTACAAAATATTCTACTCACAGAAGATCTACCTGGTTCCAAACAGGTCCTCTAATTAATGCAACGATGATGATGTCTGTTCCCCGCAGCATATTTCAACAAATGATATCAAATAAAGCAAATAATTAAATTATCAGAGAGAAAGAAGGAGACTGAAAGGTTTATTATATGTTGAAATAAGGGACAAGTAGTACTCAACCTCTTTAATTAAGATTAATAAATGAAGATCGACAACAGGAACATTGGAATCAGCGAGGTCAGTGTTTGTAAAGAAAAAACAACAAGAACAAATATACAGCACAAAGATATAAATATGGAAAATATGGATGGTATCGTCGTGTAAAATGAAAAAAAAATGGATGGAAAGATAATTTAAGACAGTTGAAACAAAATGTTCAATTCCGTTTTGGTCAATTGAGCCCCAGCAGGGAAAAATATTCTTTCTGCATGGCAGCTGTTTTTGCGGTGTTGACATCTGTGCTGCACGAGTCTTATCTAAAAGACAAGTATTTCCCCAGGACACGGAAGATTGCAGGACAGAGCGAACAAAGAAGGAAGACAGGACTTTCTGGAACACGAGGTCTGCTAGGTAAGATTTCGACGGCCTGCACGTAGGGGTGACAGCTCCCATTATTTTATCTTTCAGCAACACTCCGTGTCGCCCGCTCAGCGGAGACAACCGCTGCTCAACAGCACCATCCATCGAGAAGACGGGACCGGCGGATTTTCTGTCAAGAGGGGCCATATTGGACACAGCGAGTGGTAAAGAGGGTGGAGCACTGCTTTAACGAAACATTATCTAAGATATCGTTACAACTTTATCAAGAGCTAGCGTTTCTGGTCTTCATCACTCTTTGTAAAGCGAGGAAACTCGATGATCGGTGAGGATAAAGAAGACGATATCGCCGGGTCGCATCTGGGCCGATCAAGTCCCCGGATGGAGTGCGATACTCTGGCAAAAGCAGATAGCGGCTGTGGACGACAAGGCCCTGCGCAACGCCTGGGTCCTCGCATTGTGCTCCTCGTCTGTTATTTGTATGACAAGGACAAGCGCGCAACCCGAGCCGTTATATCGGTCCAACCATCGGCACAGACAGCGCACACTTATCGGCCAAATATATCAATTTAATTTTGACGGACTGAAAGATGGAAACCCTCTCCCCTGGGGTTTGGGCGAGGAGGGTGCGGGTTGGTGGGACAGGGGAGGTGGACGTGAAATGTCGGGTGTCGCAGTGGTGCGAGCAGGCTCGTGCAAGTTAAAAAAAAATCCTGCTACCGATGAAAAGAAGAAATTCGCTGCCGTTCTGTTCCGACGCCATGTTGTTGCAGCATCCGGGGGAGAAGGGTTGCCTTTTGTAGGCTGGTCGAATTTTCTAGAAAAGAGGCTCGGAGACTAGCCAACCGCATCTTGATCAACAGACAAAAGGTGACAGGAACTAGGAGTCTCGTGTTGTAGTACAGTTACTCTGTACTTTCCGCACCTCGTAGGTTCAAAGTGTTAGAGGCAAACAAGAAAATACTCGCAACGCTGAGAGCTATTTAAAAATTCATTCTGAAGTCATTCGTTCTTTTCATATTAAAATACTTTAAGAACTTTCTTTCTTTTTCATTCTCTTTTTATATGAAAAAAAAAAGCATACAAGAGTAGACCGAATTCTATTGACATCAATGGAGGCCGCTGCTGTTGGCCAATCAGCGAGCGTAGGTTTGGGACGTTGCGAGCAGAGATGTCTTGTTGACCTTTTTTCAAAAAGCCAGGTGAGAACTACTTACAGACTTCTATCTCGTTGATAAAAATAGTTGTTCGCTCAGATTTCAACAATGAGTATCTAATAATGCACCGAGCAGACTCATTTGAAAACAATTTTGCACTCGGGTGAGGAGGAAACAAGAAAGTTGCAACGTTTTGACTTGCGCAACACGTTTCGTGGGTTATTGCGCATGCGCAGAGAATGAACTCCGTTCTGGAGCTTTTTGGGAGTACTGGGGCTACGCAGAGCTGAAACTAAGGTGACCAGTCCTACCTTCGTGTCGAAGTACCGCTCCCTGTCCGTCATCCCCCTCTAACCGACCCTCGACAGACGGCAAAGAGCACATAAGTAATAACAAACTCTTTTTATGTGTCCACCCTATAACCAGCTACCATTATGGCGACATTGTAGTTCAGACTCTAACCACTCTCAACTCACTGGCTGTTTTTTTCTTTCTTTCTGAGAAAAGGATCAGACTTTTCTACGGAGAAGCTATATCCATATCGACTTTCCCCTTTCCCATGATCCCTCCTCCAGGAATACTAATGAACGACAATCCTACCTCTCTCCCCTCCCCGCCACCCCATCATTCGCCATCCATTGCAGTGTCTGGGCCACAGCGCCATCTGAATGCGGAGTCACGAAGCTCTTTCCTCGCCGACTTGGCTACATTCGCAGTCCGCCCGTGGAAAAAAGTCCCTCCTCATACTTTTTGCCGTTGACAGGAGCAGTTCGCCACGGATGACTGGCAACGCCGCACCTCTCTGTTAGAGTTGTTTGCGGGGCGGCCCTCGTTAGTTTTGAATATTCCTTCCATGCCGGGAGGATGTATGTCACAATGTGGTGCAGTTTCGAAAATAAATAATCCTTTTCCTTTTTTATTTCTATATTTATTATTCATATACACTCAGCAGGTGTTAATGTCGTCTTCTCCACCTTCCAGATGTTGACTTCTGATTGTCAGCATGATTGAAATCGGGAAAAATCTTCGTTGATTGCATGCCCTGTCCCCAGCAGTCATGGGTTATTAATAGATCAAAACGGGAGGAAGAGGGAGAGGAGGGTTTGGGTGGTTATCTTCTAAACATGGTCTTGTCCCCAGGCAAGTGGTGTGTGGCGACTGTTATTAATTCTCTCTGCGATGTTGTCGCTGGGGTAATCAGAATCACAGTTTCCAGGGAAAACTCCGCCGCTCGCCTTCGCATGTGACTGGCAGTCTAACCGCCAGCTGGTCGACGAATTCTTCTGTTGAAGCTAGCACAAAGTGTAGCCGAAGATTGCACCGTTATCTAGAAGATAATGTCGAGGCAGTCAGATGATAGCGAGCTGAGGTGGTGCCTGACAACGCAAGTAGTAGCCGCCAGTCCTGCTGGTCAACGATAGCAACCCCACAACGAGGCTCTAGGGTTGGTGGAGGGCTGTGTGTGTGTATGTGAGCTGAGATATTTTCTTACATGACATTCCAGAAACTGCCATGGATATATGTAGTCACATGGATGTACTGTTGGTGAAGCAATACAGCGTGAAGTGCAAGATTGAAAAAAGGGATAAATGAAAGAGAGATGGAGGACATAATCATATGATGACTTTTGGAATAAATAATGAGCTGCTAACAATACTGGGAATAATTTATAATTTCTTACTCATGTTGGCTGAGGTACAACACAGATACCTCTGGTACATCAGGTAAACACAAAGTTCAACGACTTTAAATAAGTTCAGAGCTTTCATCTATCCGTCTCTTCACGAGTCTCCATTTTTTTCTTATTATCTATCAAAAGGCATACCCTTAACATCGACCATAAAGACAACAATGCGAAGAGAAAAACTATTCCAAGAAGAGATTATCAGTGGGGGAAACCCGGATGTTAGAGTGAGCACCACTCAGCCTGCATGTAAACGCCAGCGTGAAATGTTACACAGTGGAGGAGGCTGACTGTCAGAGTTAATCTTGTTTTAATGAGAGATAAACTCAGGCGAGGAGTCTCTTAACATTTCGCGGGCAACAAATAAAAGTCTTATCTAAGCTTCACTCAAAATCTTCCAACAAACACCCTTCTCCCCCTTTAGCAAGAAAAAAAGATTCCACTCCTCAGGTCTTGGAGTAAAAAAAAAAAAAAAAAAAAAGGCGTTGACTGAGCTTGCTATCTTGATGTGGCTATCTCGTTCCTCCAAACTGTGATTGCAGCTAAATGACTGGCTAGGAAGTCTGTGCCCTAGCTATCTCTCCTTGTATGCGCAGGACTGCCAAACTCACACGCGCGTTGAACGCAGCCACTCAAGATGGCGGCCACTTGTTAACTTTTTTCTCCTCCCCTCACTTGTCCCCCTCCCCTTCTCTCTCCTCCCGCATTTCTAAAACGTCGATCTAGCTTTGGGGATGAAAACTGACAGTCCGATTTTCATTAACAGATAAATCGCAGTGGCTGCAAAAGGCTGTACGGCGGCTATCTTCGCTTCTGCTCGATTACACGCCATCATTTGTGGTGGCCGCAAAAACTGCTGGGCAGACAAGCCGGCCGCCATTATCGCGCGCTAACACGCTACGTCATATCTTCTGGCGCGAAAGATGTTTATCCTCCGCGACGCAAAGCCTGCAAGGCGCGTGCGTCAGCCTCTCGTTCTCTCTCCAATTTCTTCCTTCCATCTTTTCTTCTTTTCCCTCCGTCCCACGAATGTGTGTGTGTGAGTGAGAGAGAGAGAGTAAAAAGAGGTTTGTTTGAGAAAAAGAGAGGAAGGAAGGGAGGAAGGGAGGGAAAATGAAAGAAAGAGAGTTAAGGGGGTAGAGCAGGAAGGGCGGGGGTTGGGAAAAACCAAGTCATCGAAATCATTTTGTTCACAGTTGTTTCCACAAATCGTGGAAGATGCCAGTCGTGTTTATAAACTTCCGCAAGAGTCTCGCCCTTCTGCAGGCACCGAGAGAGTAAACGAGTATTGGCTGGCGGCGAGGTCAAGTCTGAGGTCAGAAACATCTTTCAACTATACGCATATTCATACACGCTGTACAAGCCTGCCACATACAACGTCCGGCACATGACGTTCATATATCTATATTTATTATATATACACATATAGTGTCGGATATTCTCTGGAAGATGGCTTTAAAAAAAATAATCACGATACTGCTGCTGCCGCGTGCTTTTGTCGGGAACTGCGGCGATCATTTCTGCACATTAAACGTTCATTTAAACACCGTCCCCAGAAAGACGATTGCGAGGTGGCGATCAGTGAACATGGCACTGCGCATGCGCCTGGTGGATGTTGAAGAGGGCGCTGGCAGCAGGAGATAAGCGCCTTCCAATCATGGCCGCCGGAGTCTTACCACGATAGATCTTGCTCTATCGCGGTCCCATCGACACAAATGAAATGATCCCGTGTAATCATTGAAGAAATTAATTTCCTAAATAAGAATGACAAAGTGCAAAAAGAATTTAGCCTTCTTCCCCTGATTCATAAGTTGCGAAACACTGATACCCTATCCCCAAACTTTTGTCCATGTTTGCCGAAATGGCCGGCAACTTCTTGCGTGGGATATCTTGATCGACGGGATTAAAATACCGCAAACTCAATTTCCGC